>NC_057798.1:701701885-701705376 GCF_018294505.1 Triticum aestivum | reverse complement strand
GGCCTCTCCCCGCCGCCTCCCTGGCCTCCCCTCCTCCACCGGCTCCGGCGACGAGCTCCTCCGGCTGCTACAGTGTCTCCGGTGCCGCCTCGGGAAGCGTGCCGATCCAGATCTTAATCTGGGCATCGGTTGACCTCTCTCCCCCGAAACCCTAATTTTCGTGCTAACTTTGACTGCTTGTATCTCCGCAACCGTAGCTCCGTTTTGGGCATATGATATATCAAAATCTTCGCCTCGACATGCATATTATTTCATTCCATTGCATCATTTGCGTTTGAGGCCATCTTGATACCCAAAATGCTGTTAGAAGGAGGCTTCGTGAGTTAAATTGCAGATCCGTTAGTTCATCATGCACTTTTGTCATTTTTGCCATGTTTAATTCGTGCATGATATGCCTGTGCCCCTTTGGGATGAATTGTTAAGCATTTTGTCTTATTTCCAGAGGTGCCACCCATGCATTTTTAGGATGTGTGTGTTGTCTTGTGCAAGCTTGCGAAGAGAGGTACCTGAGATTGCAGATTTCAGGGACTTAGTGATTTTCACTAAGTCTGGGATATTTTAGTTCATGATGCTATATGTCCAGCTTGTTTCCTAGTGATCCGTGCCTCTTTTGAGGATGATCAGTACGGGAGTTTTGATATTTATGTTATTCTCTATCCATCCATGTCTTTGTTTACATATGTGGAGTGCTCTAGGTTGTGTCAATCGAGCTCAACTTTTGCTTCGTTGTTAATCTGGGCAGATCGTCAACTTGTTTGCGATTTTGCCGATGCTACCGTTAGTGTTCCATGCATGCTATGCCTTCGTTCTTGCCATGTGTAGCTAGCACATTGTGCCATCTTGCTGGTTATATGCTTTCCTTGCCATGACTTGCAGCATGGTGAGTGCATCGAGCTCGTTTACCTGCCTTCGTGAGTTATATTTCAGCATGTCTCAGTTTTCACTAAGTCTGAAAACTGATTGTGTTTTAGCTATGTTCGTGTGCCCGTTAATATATTTTGTGAACCCTTTTCGCCCCAGGTCACTTTGGGTGTTTTGTTAAGCTTGTTGAGTAGCTCCATGCCATGTTATTACTTGTCATGTTCAGATTTTCTATCATGTTGTTTTGCTGCTCCGAAGAGAGCATCGTGATCTGAAATTTCAGACTAGTGTTAATTTCACTAAGTCTGGAATCTGTTTTGCATTTGCGTTTTAGCCATGCTTGTTTGAACCTCTTAATGGATGAATTTGCCTATGGCTCAGTGCTAGTGTTTTGTCAACCATCTTGTGTACATCACTTCCATGTATTTTTTTTTCATGTTTGGTGGCTGTAGCATGTTCATTTCATTGCATTTAGATGCCTACTTGCTGTAAATCGCAGACCGGTGTCATATCTTAAAACGCTTGCCAGTTCCAAACCGTAGCTCCGATTCCAATGATCTTTATATTGTTTTCAAGCGATTTCATCCCCTCTATCCAGTGGCACACTTGGTTTTCCAAGTTGATGCCAGGTTCATGCATTCCCTGTCATATCTTGCATTTTGCATCCCGCATCGCATCCCGCATAGCATATCGTCATTTCATCATATTGCTTGGTCTTGCCCGTGGTTGATTGTATCCTTGTTGCTTGTTTGTCTTGTTGGGTAGAGCCGTGAGACAAGTTCGCTACTGAGGAGCCCGTTGAGTTTGCTTGTGAGGATCCAGTCAACTCTGACAACTGTGCAGGCAAGATGATCATACCCTCGAAATCACTACTATCTTTGCTATGCTAGTTTGCTCGCTCTTTTGCTTTGCCACTGCTACGCTGCCTACCATTTGCTTGTCAGCCTCCCAATTGCATGATTGAACCTCTAACCCACCATTGTCCTAGCAAACCGTTGATTGGCTATGTTACCGCTTTGCTCAGCCCTTCTTATAGCGTTGTTAGCTGCAGGTGAAGATTGGAGCCGTTCCTTGTTGGAACATTTATTTACTTGTTGGGATATCATTATATTGCTATCTTATCTTAATGCATCTATATACTTGGTAAAGGGTGGAAGGCTCGGCCTCTCGCCTAGTGTTTTGTTCCACTCTTGCCGCCCTAGTTTCCGTCATATCGGTGTTATGTTCCCGGATTGTTGCGTCCCTTACGCGGTTGGGCTATAATGGGAACCCCTTGATAGTTCGCCTTGATTAAAGCTTTTCCAGCAATGCCCAACATTGGTTTTACCATTTGCCACCTAGCCTCTTTTTCCCTTGGGTTTCCGGAGCCCGAAGGTCATCTTATTTTAACCCCCCACGGGCCAGTGCTCCTCTGAGTGTTGGTCCGAACTAGAGCCCTGTGCAACGCCACCTCGGGGAAACTCAAGGGTTGGTTTTAGTTGTACGGATTGCTCATCTGAGTGTGCCCTGAGAAAGAGATATGTGCAGCTCCTATCGGGATTTGTCGGCACATTCGGGCGGTGTTGCTGGACTTGTTTTAACCTGTCGAATCATCTTGTTGTACCGAGATACCGAGTCTGATCGGTGTGTCTTGGGTGGAGGTCTATTCCTTCGTTGACCGTGAGAGCTTGTTATGGGCTAAGTTGGGACCCCCCCTGCAGGGATTGATCTTTCGAAAGCCGTGCCCGTGGTTATGGGCAGATGGGAATTTGTTAATGTCCGGTTGTAGATAACTTTAACTAAACTTAATTAAAATGAATCAACCGTGTGTGTTACCGTGATGGCCCCTTCTCGGCGGAGTTCGGGAAGTGGACACGGAGTTGGAGTTATGCTTGCGCAGGATGTTCCTTTAGCTTCTCGCTCGTGCTTCGCCTTCTCTTCTCGCTCTCATTTGCGTATAAGTTAGCCACCATATAGGCTAGTCGCTCGCTGCAGCTCCACTTATATTGCCGTACCTGTCCTATAAGCTTAAATAGTCTTGATCGCGTGGGTGCGAGATTGCTGAGTCCCTGTGGCTCACAGATACTACAACTCCAGATGCAGGTCCAGGTGTTTCTGCTCCAGTTGACGATTACGAGCTCAAGTGGGAGTTCGACGAGGACTCTCAGCGATACTACGTGTCTTTTCCGGATGATCAGTAGTGGTGCCTAGTTGGGGTTATCGATTCAGGACCTTGTCGCATGTTGGGGGTCTTTTCTATTTTGGCACCGTAGTCGGGCCATGAGTGATTTGTATGATGGATGTTATTTATGTACTCTGATGTGACGTGGCGAGTGTAAGCCAACTATGTTATCTCCCCCTTTTATTATATATTACATGGGATGTTGTAATGATTGCCTGACTTGCGACATTGCTTTCAATGCGGTTATGCCTCTAAGTCGTGCCTCGACACGTGGGAGCTATAGCCGCATCGAGGGCGTTACACCCAGTTCGGGCCGGCCTCCCGGAGTTCAGTACTGCTCCTCTGAAGAAACGCCTTAGTTGGCGCCCGCGGAGCCCCCAACTGGAGGAAGACAAGAGCGTCCATTACCTGATGGGCCGAATAAGATTATTAGCCCATTCCGGGTTGACCATGATTGGAGTCATGGCAA
>NC_057798.1:701656252-701701651 GCF_018294505.1 Triticum aestivum | reverse complement strand
GAGCCATTGCAATACAGGAGCCACCCCATGTGGGATTTTAACTGGGAAGACGATGCCACCCGCCATGGCCGCAAAGGGCCGGATTCGACCGAGGATCTGGTGCAGATCCTGTCCGGCTTGTACAAGGGGGAGAAGGAGGACTTCCTTCGTACGAACCCCTTGAATGGGTTTTCCATGAATAACCCTCGGGGCTGGGTAAGCGAACACTTTTAAGGGCTCAACCCATGCTTTCAAAGTTTAAGCTTCTTACATTATGTCTTCGACGCAGGAACTGCGCCGGATTGTGGAGGACATGGTAAGTCCAGCTCCACAACCCGAGGATCCAGAGAGATCCTAGGATCCGGCCTCCGAAGAGGATCCAGATATCAAGGTGGCTGATTGACGGGGTGTTCCACCAGCTCAGCATGGATAATGCTTTAGTCGCCATTACAGCGGACTACCCCGGATTATATCCGGCTTTCCAGGTGATTGTGACCGAGGTCCGGACACCATTATCTCTTCCTTGCCCATTTCTGACCTTCGCGAACGATGGTGTTTTACAGGAAGCGCCTTCAAGGCGGGAAGCCGAGCCCGCGGCGGCTGACCAACAAAGGCCAGTCCGGACCAGCAGGCGGAAAAGGAGCACGACACGGACTGAAATGTCGCCGCAAAGGTATAGCTCGTATTTAAATATTCAGAGCAACGTTCCTAGGAAGCGTCTGAGTGCTCATGATCTTTGTAGGAGAAAAAGCGCCCGCCGGACTGCGGGCGTAGAGGTTGCCGATCTGACCAATACCAGCCAGGCTCCAGCGCCCGGTCTGGAGGGGGAGGCAAGCGCAAGGCGCGGGCCGGATACTCCTCCAATGGAGGATGCCGACAGACTGTCCGCCACCAAGTCTGAGGTGGAGAGCGCCATGAACCACAGGCGCCGCCGGACGGTATTTCGTGAAGCGTGCTTCTCCCTTAAGGCGTTGAACGCCTTTAACGCGGGGGACGCGCACCTCCGTGCTGCTCAAGATGGTTTTACCAGAGCCACGGAGCAGTATGTAAAAGACATACGGGTAAGGGAATTTAATGGTTATATATGTCAGTAGCCCCCGAGACTTAAAGTAGTTATGTTAACTGATTTAAGGATCATTTGAAACGCAGGCTCTTACCGAGAAGAATACCCAGCTGTCTCAGGAGCTGCAAGAATGCAAGGCCCAACTTGAGGTCGCACTTGCTGTCGCAGGAGGAAACACAGAGGCCCCTCCTGGTAACATATTTGTTTGTTAAATATAAGCGATGTGCGGCGTGCGCGCAAGTCTAATAATGACATTGCAGGTGCTGCTGGACAAGATCCGGACAGGCAGGAACTGCTGCGCCAGCTGAAGGCCGGTGAGAGGGTGCTGAATAGAGTACAACAGGAAAGGAACAAGCTCCAAGATGCCCAAGCCCAGCTTGGAGAAGAGCTGAAAGGCTTTCGGGTCGAGCTGTCCGGCTCCGTTAAGGAGAATCAGCGGCTTCGTCGCGGCATCTATAGTAAGTGCTTGAGCGAACTCCTTTGAAAATAAGAGTTCGGCGAGGAAGTCAATTGACAGAATATGTCTTGTAAGTATACTCACAGGTCTCCCTACGGAGGAGATGCCCGTATCAACGGGTGATCAACTTCCCGAGCTGTTGCAACTACTCGAACGAGTTCGGCAGGCGATGAGCAGCGTCGTCCAGGCATTATGGCCAGCCTTCTCCCTACCCGAGGGCCTTGGGGAGCTTGCGGAGAAGCTCCAGGGAGTGCGGCAGCGCTTTCGTTTATGGAAGATTTCGGCCTGCCGCCAAGGTGCCAGGGAGGCTTGGGCCATGGTGAAGACACGGTACAAGAAGGCGGATCCCAACCACATGGCCGAGGTTGGACCGGTGGGGCCCGATGGGAAGGAGATCCCTGTGAGTTTACTATACAGCCAAGTAGAGTTGGCTGCTAAATTTTCCCAACGGGACTGTAAGTTGGACTGCCTGTTAGACGGGATTGAGGAGGAATACAATCAGTAAATTTGACACTGTATTTTAAAATGACATGTGAAAAGCCCTCTAGCCGGATTGTAGATCGTTTGTCTTTGCCGACCTTTTCGCTTCGACCTCGGGACCCTAGAGTCTGGAGTGTGTCCGAATACCTTTTTGGTTAAGAAACAACCGGGGTATGCATGGAGACCAGGCGTAGGGGTCATTAGTGCTTTATCAGACAAGTGCCCAACTAGTTATGTTATATTACATGGTTAGTAAGAAACATCTTCCAGGGAGAATAGTTCCGTTAAGGGTTCCTTTCCCTGGGAGCCATGCCCTAAAGTGCATGTCCAGACTGCGAAAAAAGCAGAAAAACATCTGGGGGCAGATAAATAGATAGGTAAAAAATCATCTTTCAAGTCACCGACCGAATATTCCCTTAAGAACGCTAGCTTTCGGCTTCACCCAGTCTGAGGTACACATCCGGCTGACCCGGCAGTAACAATCGCAGAGGTGCTCCCTTTACCTCCTAGCCGAACAATCGGGAACGTAGGGGTAAGCATAGGAGCCAGACAACCCAACTTGGCCAAAACTTAAGTCATATCGATGCATATAATGGTGAGTAAAAGGTACATGTGGAAGCTTGACACATGTGCTAGGCGTGAAGCCCTTACGATTGAGCTTCTTGAAAAGAAGCTCCCAGGTATAATGAGTGAGGATGGCACATCAAGTGTGTGCGAACAATGCGCAAGTAGGCCCTTAAGGGATTTTTATGAAAAAAGGTTAAGAGAAGAAAGAGAAACAAAGTGCAGCTGGAGTGTAAAAAATTTGGACGGGGGAAGGGGACGAACTCTTAGTCCGGCGCTAGGCGTAGAATCTTCGGAGGCGGGCTGCATTCCATGGGTTCGGCTCGAGTCGGTTGTCCGATGCATTTCGCAGACGGTACACCCCGCCGGTCAGGACTTGTTCGATAATGAAGGGGCCCTCCCATTTGGGCTTGAGCTTGTCCTTTTTCTTGTCTGGCAGACGTAGAACTAGTTCGCCAACGTTGTAAGTCTTGGCCCGTACTTCTCTGCTTTGATATCTTCGAGCCTGCTGCTGATAAAATGCGGAACGAGCCTTGGCGACGTCGCGTTCCCCTCCAATGCGTCCAAGCTGTCCTGCTGATCCAGCTCGGCTTCTCGTTCTTCGTACATGCGCACTCGAGGTGAGTCATGAATGATGTCGCAGGGCAAAACTGCCTCTGTGCCGTATACCATAAAAATGGTGTGAATCCGGTAGTACGGTTGGCGTTGTCCGCAGCCCCCATAGTACGGAGTCGAGCTCCTCTACCCAGTGCGTGTCGGATTTCGTAAGTGACCGCACTAGTCTGGGTTTAATGCCGCTCATTATTAGACCATTTGCTCGTTCCACTTGACCGTTGGTTTGAGGGTGATAGACTGAAGCGTAATCGAGCTTAATGCCCATGTTTTTGCACCATGACTTAACCTCGTCGGCCGTGAATTTCGTGCCATTGTCGGTGATGATGCTGTGGGGGACACCGTAACGGTGTACGACCCCGGATATAAAGTCTATCACTGGTCCGGACTCTGCCGTTTTGACCGGTTTGGCCTCTATCCATTTGGTGAATTTATCCACCATGACCAATAGGTACCTTTGCTTGTGGGTTCCCCCTTTAAGGGGTCCAACCATATAAAGCCCCAGACCGCGAACGGCCAGGTAATGGGTATAGTTTTGAGGGCGGTGGGTGGCATATGGCTCTGATTAGCAAAGAGCTGACAACCGACGCATCTCTGGACTAAGTCCTGGGCATCTGCCCAGGCCGTCGGCCAATAAAATCCTGTACGGAATGCCTTTCCTACAAGGGCCCGGGCTGCTGCGTGGTGTCCGCCTAGTCCGGCATGAATTTCAGCCAGGAGGTTTCGCCCTTCCTCTTCGGAGATACACCTTTGAAGGACTCCGGTTGTACTTTTCTTATAAAGTTCTCCCTCATGGATCTTGTAGGCTTTCGATCGCCAGACTATGCAGCGGGCCTCATTTTGGTCTTCGGGAAGTTCCTGCCTAAGCAAGTAGGCTAGGAATGGGTCTGTCCACGGGGCGATTACTGCCATTATGTCGTGGGCTGAAGGTGTTATGTCATCGGCTGAATCGCCGGTTGGCGCGGTTGTTTCCGGTTTGTCATTTCCGGACTCCCCTTCCCATAGTACGGACGGCTTGAAGAGCCGTTCCAGGAAGATATTTGGAGGGACAACATCATGTTTTGTGCCGATGCGTGCCAGTACGTCGGCTTCTTTGTTATTATCTCGGGCTACGTGATGGAATTTAAGTCCTTCAAACCGAGCTGACATTTTTAGGACAGCGTTGCGATATGCTGCCATTTTCGGATCCTTGGCATCAAAGTCTCCATTTATTTGGGATATTGCAAGGTTTGAATCCCCGCGCACCTCTAGGTGTTGAATGCCCATGGAGATTGCCATCCGGAGACCATGTAGAAGGGCCTCGTATTCGGCTGCATTGTTGGAGTCCGTGTACATTATTTGAAGTACGTATTGGACTGTGTCCCCAGTTGGGGACGTCAAGACGACGCTAGCCCCCAGTCCGGCCAACATTTTGGAGCCATCGAAGTGCATAGTCCAATTGGAGTATGCGCCGTACTCGTTAGGGAGTTCGGCTTTGGTCCATTCAGCGACAAAGTCAGCCAAAACTTGTGACTTTATAGCTCGCCGAGGTTTGTAGGTTATATCGAATGGTAGGAGCTCAATGGCCCATTTTGTAATCCTTCCCGTTGCGTCGCGGTTGTTTATAATGTCATTGATTCGGAGGCCACCGTTATCGAATACTCTTGAAAGTAGTGTCGGAGCTTCCGGGATGCCATGAACACCGTGTACGCTATCTTTTGATAGTGAGGGTAACGGGACTTGCAGGGGGTTAACACAGTGGATACGTAGTACACTGATTTTGAAGAGGGAATTTATGCCCTTCTGTCTCTCGTTCAACGACGAGTACCGCGCTTACAACTTGATGTGTTGCTGCGATGTATAACAACATAGGTTCGCCTAGGTTTGGCGCAGCTAGGATTTGTTGCCCTTTGGATTTGTTGCCAATATGGCCTTTATTTCTTTGAGTCCGGCAGTGGCAGCATCCGTCCACTCGAAGTGTTCGGTGCGCCTAAGGAGGCGATAAAGGGGCAGTGCCTTTTCTCCCAAGCGGGAGATAAAGCAGCTTAGAGCTGCCACGCATCCGGTCAATTTTTGTATCTGTTTGAGGTCTTTTGGAATATCCAACTGTGATAGAGCTCAGATCTTGGCCGGGTTTGCTTCAATTCCTCTACCGGATACAATGAAGCCCAACAGCTTTCCGGCTGGTACGCCGAAAACGCATTTTTCCGGATTCAGCTTGATGGCATATGCTCTGAGGTTGTCAAACGTGAGCCTCAAATCGTCTACTAGAGTTTCGACGTGTTTGGTTTTGATGACTACGTCGTCTATGTATGCCTCAACTGTTTTGCCGATCTGGGTGGCCAGACATGTTTGAATCATGCGCTGATATGTTGCGCCAGCGTTTTTAAATCCAAAGGGCATCGTGTTGAAGCAGAATGGTCCATATGGAGTGATGAATGCCGTTGCGGCTTGGTCTGCTTCCGCCATCTTGATTTGATGGTAGCCAGAGTATGCGTCGAGGAAGCACAACGAATCGTGCCCTTCGGTAGCATCGATAATTTGGTCGATGCGGGGGAGGGGGAAGGGATCCTTTGGGCAAGCCTTATTGAGGTCTTTAAAATCGACGCATAGGCGCTAGGATTTGTCCTTCTTTGGTACCATTACCAGATTTGCTAGCCAATCCGGATGTTTGATATCTCTGATGAATCCGGCTTCCAATAGTTTGACTAGCTCTTCTCCCATTGCCTGTCTTTTGGGTTCGGAAAATCATCGAAGAGCCTGTTTGACCGGCTTGAATCCTTTTAGGATGTTTAGGCTGTGTTCTGCCAATCTGCGTGGGATTCCGGGCATATCCGAGGGATGCCAGGCGAAAATGTCCCAATTTTCCCGAAGGAATTCTCGCAGTGCGGCGTCTACCTCGGGGTTCAATTGTGCCCCAATGGGGGCCGTCTTTGTTGGGTCCGTTGGATGGACCTGGAATTT
Organism: Triticum aestivum; assembly: GCF_018294505.1. Classification (NCBI taxonomy): domain Eukaryota; kingdom Viridiplantae; phylum Streptophyta; class Magnoliopsida; order Poales; family Poaceae; genus Triticum; species Triticum aestivum. Next base: position 701,695,553 of record NC_057798.1, on the reverse strand, counting down.
TACTATTTCATCTGTTGGTTTGAAGGAGGTGGACTTGGATCTTTTATCGAGTATCACATCGTCCCTATTCACCGTAGAGCGCAGCGCGGTGAGTTCTTCTGCCGCTAGGGCTTCGGATAGTGCCTCCAGGGCTAGTGCGGCTGTCTTGTTTTCGGCGCGGAGTGCTATGTCCGGATCACTAACGAGAGTGATTATTCCGCCGGGCCCAGGCATTTTGAGCTTCATGTACCCGTAATGGGGTATGGCTTGAAAAATTGTGAATGCCTCTCGTCCTAATATAGCGTGATATCCGCTGTTGAACGGGGACACTTGGAACGTGACTTCTTCGGATCTGTAATTGTCCGGCGAGCCGAACACCACATCGAGTGTGATTCTTCCGGTGTAGCGCGCTTCCCGGCTAGGGATTATTCCTCTGAAGGTTGTGCTGCTTCGCTCAATACGGCTCCAGTCTATTTCCATTTTTTGAAGAGTTTCCTCGTAGATGAGGTTTAGTCCGCTGCCGCCATCCATGAGGACCTTTGTAAGTTGAAAGCCGTCCACTATGGGACTAAGCACCAGTGCGGCTGGTGCTCGGGCTGTTCGGAATTTAGGTTCGTCGCTGGCGTTGAAGGTGATGGCTGTGTCGCTCCATGGATTTGCTGTTGCTACTTGGTAGACTTCGGCGAGGCCGCGGATTGTTCGTTTTCACATATTATTTGATGCGAAGGTCTCGAAGACTATTGATACCGTACCGGTATTGTTGGAGTGGTTTTCCGGGGCTAGAAGCTCCTCGCCACTTTTGGCCACCTGCCGTAATATCCAACATGCTCGAAGGCTATGTGTTGGGACGGTGCCCTCTGTACTGTGAAGCTTACAGGGTCCGCTGAGCCATCCCTCCAGTACGGTTCCGTGCCGTCTATGGGGTTTTTGCTTTTTGGTTCTTGTATCTGGGGCCTGAGTATGATGCACCCTTTTGTTGTGGACTAGGGTTGTATTCGGGGCCGGATTGTCACAAAACTGGTTTTCGGTTTTCCGGAAACCGTCCATCACACAGTACTTTCGTACTATGGACGCCAGATCGGTGAAGCGTGTAATTTTACGACGGCTGATGGCGTTCAATATTCCCTTGTCCGTGCAATTATTGCAAAAGATTGAGATTGCGTTTTCCTCTCGGCAGTCCTTTATCCTGTCCATAACCAGGAGGAATCTGGCCCAGTAGTGATGTACTATTTCAGCGGGCTCTTGCCGTATTAGAGATAGATCGCATATGTCTGGGCGGGTGGGTGGAATAAAATCCGGATCCCTACCCATCTCGGGGCTTAAAGGCCGTGAAGTTTCCAAATTTGGAAGCTTGGATTGCTGGACGTTGTCCAACGAGTCCGGTCCGATGCCTGACTTTAAGTTCAGTGCTCGATCGAAGTCCGTTCCTCCGCGGAAATCCGGCATGGAGGGTTTGGGTGCCCGGACATGACTAGTTTTCAATACAGGAGAAGAGTCGCCGCATTGTTCCTCTACCACTGCCACGTGGTGGGTGACCTGGGAAGAGTTAATCTCTCTCAGATCGGTTTTAAGACCAATCTGATTCTAGTCCGTTGCGACTCCCAGAGCGGCGATGCGATCCAAGAGCTCGTTGACAGACGAGAGCTCTATCGGATCCAGCCGCTCGGCAAATTCTGAGCTGACGTGAAGATTGCTTTTGACGACTTGAGAAGTCATTGTCGAAGCAGTGGCCGGACAGGCGGTCATAAGTAAACCACCTAGCCGGATAGTTTGGCCGGCGGCCAAGGCCCCTTTGGCGAAAATACCGTCCTTGAAGACGGGTGGAGGCATCCTTCCTATCGGTGACGACACAGAGGAACTCTCAATGAAAGCACCAATGTCGGTGTCAAAACCGGCGGATCTCGGGTAGGGGGTCCCGAACTGTGCGTCTAGGCGGATGATCACAGGAGACAAGGGACACGATGTTTTACCCAGGTTCAGGCCCTCTCGATGGAGGTAAAACCCTACGTCCTGCTTGATTAATATTGATGATATGGGTAGTACAAGAGTGGATCTACCACGAGATCAAGGAGGCTAAACCCTAGAAGCTAGCCTATTGTATGATTGTTGTAATGTATGTTGTGTCCTACGGACTAAAGCCCTCCAGTTTATATAGGCACCGGAGAGGGCTAGGGTTACACAGAGTCGGTTACAATGGTAGGAGATCTACATATCCATATCGCCAAGCTTGCCTTCCACGCCAAGGAAAGTCCCATCCGGACACGGGACGGAGTCTTCAATCTTGTATCTTCGTAGTCTTGGAGTCCGGCGGACGATGATAGTCCGGCTGTCCGGACACCCCCTAGTCCAGGACTCCCTCACCGCTCATGATAAGACCATTTGCACGTTTGACCTGGCCGTTAGTTTGTGGGTGATAGACGGAAGCATAGTCGAGCTTGATGCCCATGTTTTTGCACCAGAGTTTTACCTCGTCGACAGTGAAGTTTGTGATGTTATCAGTGATGATGCTGTGTGGGACGCCGTAACGGTGTACAACCCCGGATATGAAGTCTATCATAGGTCCGGATTTGGCCGTCTTAACAGGCTTGGCTTCTATCCATTTGGTGAACTTATCCACCATGACCAGTAAGTATTTTTTCTTGTGGGTTCCGCCTTTAAGGGGTCCAACCATAAAAAGCCCCCAGACCGCAAAAGGCCAAGTGATGGGGATAGTTTGGAGGGCGGTGGGTGGCATATGGCTTTGGTTTGCAAAAAGCTGGCAACCGACGCATCGTTGGACCAAGTCCTGAGCATCTGCTCGGGCCGTCGGCCAGTAAAAGCCCGTACGGAAAGCCTTGCTTACAAGGGACCGAGCTGCAGCGTGGTGGCCACCGAGTCCGGCGTGAATTTCAGCCAGCAGGTTCCGCCCTTCCTCTTCGGAGATACACCTTTCAAGGACTCCGATAGTGCTTTTCTTATAAAGCTCTCCCTCGTGGACTTTATAGGCTTTAGATCACCACACTATGCAGCATGCCTCATTTTGGTCCTCTGGGAGTTCATGCCTAGTAAGGTAGGCTAGGAACGGTTCTGTCCACGGGGCGATGACCGCCATTATTACGTGGGCTGAAGGTGTAATTTCGGTGGCAGAGCCTCCAATTATGTCAGATTGTTCGGCGTCAAGTGGTACGGTTAGGTCCGGGCTGTTATCTGTGGGTTCCCCCTCCCATGCTATGGATGGCTTGAACAGTCTTTCTAAAAAGATGTTTGGGGGGGGGACTGCATCGTGTTTTGCCCCAGTACATGCCAGGACATCCGCTGCCTGATTGTTTTCTCGGGCTATATGATGAAACTCCAACCCTTCGAACCGAGCTGACATTTCTAGGACGGATTTGCGGTAAGCTGCCATTTTTGGATCCTTGGCATCGAAGTCTATGTTTATTTGGGATATCGCGAGGTTCGAGTCCCCGCGTACCTCTAGGCGTTGAATGCCCATGGATACTGCCATCCGGAGACCATGTAGGAGGGCCTCATATTCGGCTGCATTGTTGGAATCCGTGTACATGATTTGGAGCACATATTGAACTGTGTCTCCTGTGGGGGACGTCAAGACGACGCCAGCCCCTAGTCCGGCCAACATTTTGGAGCCGTCGAAATGCATGATCCAGTTTGAATATGTGTCGTACTCTTTAGGGAGCTTGGCCTCCGTCCATTCTGCGACGAAGTTGGCCAAAACATGCGATTTAATAGCTCGCCGTGGCTTGTAGGTTATATCGAGCGGGAGGAGCTCGATGGCCCATTATTTTGCTATCTGGCCCGTTCCATCGCGGTTGTTGATAATATCATTGAGTGGTACTTCCGTGGCTACTGTTATGGAACACTCTTGAAAAGTAGTGTCGTAGCTTCCGGGATGCCATGAATATCGCGTATCCAATCTTTTGATAATGCGGGTACCGTGATTTGCATGGAGTGAGGACAGTGGACACGTAGTAGACCGGCCTTTGAAGGGGGAGTTTGTGTCTGTCCGTTTCCCGCTCGACGACGAGCACTGCGCTGACAACTTGATGAGTTGCTGCAATGTACAATTGCATTGGTTTGCCGGTGTTTGGCGCGGCCAGGACTGGGTTTGTTGCCAATATGGCTTTTATTTCATTGAGTCCGGCTGTGGCAGCATCCGTCCACTCGAAGTGTTCGGTGCGCCAAAGGAGGCGATGAAGGGGCAGTGCCTTTTCTCCCAAGCGGGAGATAAAGCGGCTTAGAGCCGCCACGCATCCGGTTAATTTTTGTATTTGTTTGAGGTCCTTTGGGATATCCAGTTGCGACAAAGCTCGGATCTTGGCCAGATTTGCTTCAATTTCTCTACCGGATACAATGAAGCCTAGAAGCTTTCCGGCTGGAACGCCGAAGACGCATTTTTTCGGATTGAGGTTGATGTCGTATTTTCGGAGGTTGTCGAATGTTAGCCTCAAGTCGTCTACTAGAGATTTGACATGTCTTGTTTTGACGACCACATCATCCACGTATGCCTCCACTGTCTTGCCGATCTGGTTTGCCAGACATGTCTGAATCATGCGCTGATATGTTGCACCGGCGTTTTTCAGCCTGAAGGGCATTGTGTTGAAGAAGAATGGGCCGTATGGTGTGATGAATGCTGTTGCGGCTTGGTCTGATTCTGCCATCTTAATTTGATGGTAACCGGAGTATGCGTTGAGGAAACACAATGAATCGTGTCCTGCGGTGGCATCGATAATTTGATCGATACGGGGGAGGGGGAAGGGATCCTTTGGGCAAGCCTTGTTAAGGTCTTTAAAATCGACACGCAGGCGCCAGGATTTGTCCTTGTTTGGTACCATCACTAGGTTTGCTAGCCAGTCCAGATGTTTTATGTCTCTAATGAATCCGGCCTCCAATAGCTTGGCTAGCTCCTCTCCCATAGCCTGTCTCTTGGGTTCGGAAAAACCCCGAAGGGCTTGTTTGACAGGTTTGAATCCTTTTAGGATATTTAAGCTATGTTCGGCCAGCCTGCGTGGGATTCCTGGCATGTCTGAAGGGTGCCAGGCGAAGATGTCCCAATTTTCACGTAGAAATTCTCGCAGTGCGGCGTCTATATCAGGGTTTAATCGTGCCCCGATGGAAGCTGTTTTATTGGGGTCCGTTGGATGGACCTGGAATTTGACTATTTCGTCTGCTGGCTTAAAGGATGTGGACTTGGATCTCTTATCGAGTATCACATCATCCCTGTTAACCGTGAAGCGCAGCGCAGTCAGTTCCTCAGCTGCTAAGGCTTCGGATAGTGCCTCCAAGGCTAATGCGGCTGTCTTGTTTTCGGTGCGGTGTGCTATGTCCGGATCACTAGCGAGAGTGATAATTCCGTTCGGCCCGGGCATCTTGAACTTCATGTACCCGTAATGGGGTATTGTTTGGAAGATTGTAAATGCTTCCCGCCCTAGTAGGGCGTGATATCCGCTGCTGAACGGGGCCACCTGAAATGTGACCTCTTCGGATCTGTAATTATCCGGCGTGCCGAACACCACATCTACTGTGATTTTTCCTGTACAGCGCGCTTCCCGCTGGGGATTATTCCTCTAAAGGTTGTGCTGCTTCGCTCAACGCGGCTCCAGTCTAATCCCATTTTTTGAAGGGTTTCCTAGTAAATGAGGTTCAATCCGCTGCCTCCATACATGAGTACCTTGGTGAGGCGAAAGCCTTCCACTATCCGACTGAGGACCAATGCGGCTGGTGCTCGGGTTGTTCGGAATTTAGGTTCATCACTTGCACTGAAGGTAATAGCCGTGTCGCTCCATGGGTTTATTTGTTGCTACTTGGTAGACCTCGGCAAGGCTGCGGAGTGTTCTTTTTCGCATATTATTTGATGCGAACGTCTCGAAGACTGTGAGAACGGTACTGGTATTCCCAGGGTGGTTTTCTGTGGCCTCTGAAACTAAGAGGTCCTCGCCAATTTTGGCCACCTGCCGGAGTATCCAACATGCTCTAAGGCTGTGAGTTGGTGTGGCGTCGTCTGTACTATGAATTTTACAGGGTCCATCAAGCCATTTTTCCAGTACGGTTCCATGCTCCGTAGAGGGTTTTGGTTTTTTGGTGTTTAACCCGGGTGTCTTACGATGATGCACCCTCTTAGTTCGGACGGGATTGCTATTCAGGGCCGGATTATCCCAAAATTTTATTTTGGTTTTCCAGGCACTTTCCATCGCACAGTACTTTTGTACTATGGACGCCAAGTCAGTGAAGCGTGTAATACCACGATGACTTATGGCGTTAAGGATTCCCTCGTCCGTGCAATTACTGCAGAAGATTGATATTGCGTCTCCCTCGCGGCAATCCTTTATCCTGTTCATAACCAGGAGGAATCTGGCCCAGTAATGATGTATTGTTTTCTCGGGCTGTTGCCTGATTTGGGAAAGATCGCTTATGTTCGGGTGGGCGGGTGGCGTTGAATCTGAGACCTCGCCCAATCTAAGATTCAGAGGCCGAAGAGCTTCCGAACTCTGAGGTTCGGATTCTTGGATGTTGTCCAATGAATCTAGCCCGTTGCCTGACTCTATGCTCAGGTCTCGGGTTACATCCTTCCGTCCGCGGGTATCCGGCTTGGAGGGGTCGGGAATTCGGACGTAACTAGTCCTTAAAATAGATGAAGGGTCGCCGCACTGCGCCTCTACCACGGTGACGTGGTGGGTGGCCTGGGGAGAGTTAATTTCTCTTAGATCGGGTTTAAGCCCAACCTGGTCGTAATCCGTGGCGCCCCCAGGGCGGCGATGCGATCCAAGAGCTTGTTTACGGAAGAGAGCTCCATCGGATCTAGCTGCTCGACAAGTTCCAAGCTGACGAGAAGGTTGCTTTTGATGACCCGAGAGGTCACCGTCGGCGCAACGGCCGAACAGGCGATCATGAGGAAACCACCTAGCCGGAGGGTTTGGCCGACAGCCAAGGCTCCCTTAGCGACGGCGCCGTCTTTAAAGACGGGAGGAGGCATCCTTCCTGATTGCGACGGCACAGTGGAACTCTCAATGAAAGCACCAATGTCGGTGTCAAAACCGGCGGATCTCGGGTAGGGGGTCCCGAACTGTGCGTCTAGGACGGATGGTAACAGGAGACAAGGGACACGATGTTTTTACCCAGGTTCGGGCCCTCTCGATGCAGGTAAAACCCTACTCCTGCTTGATTAATATTGATGATATGGGTAGTACAAGAGTAGATCTACCACGAGATCAAGGAGGCTAAACCCTAGAAGCTAGCCTATGGTATGATTGTTGTATGATGATGTTGTCCTACGGACTAGAACCCTCCGGTTTATATAGACACTGGATAGGGTTAGGGTTACACAGAGTCGGTTACAATGGTAGGAGATCTTGAATATCCGCATCGCCAAGCTTGCCTTCCATGCCAAGGAAAGTCTCATCCGGACACGGGACGAAGTCTTCAATCTTGTATCTTCATAGTCCTGGAGTCCGACTGAAGGTATAGTCCGGCTACCCGAACACCCCCTAATCCAGGACTCCCTCAGTATGCCTTACTATGATCGCTTTGTCTATGTAGAAATGATTTGGTTTTTGATGACAAAAATGATTCTCCTTTGCAGACTATTTTCCGTTGTACACACTCACTTCGTACGTGGTCTATACTCCAACAAGCGGAGGTCCAACCGCTGTTCAAGGCGGTGTGCAAGCGGTTTGAGCAGGTGGCTCCAGAGGTTTTTACCCAACATGGGTGGCAGCATAACCTCTGGATCAGTCCATCTCACCTTTCGACATAGGCACAATGTCGGTCTATAGGACTCTACTATTGCCAATTTGTCGGTTTTTCTTTTCTTCTGGTTGTCAGACTTTTGATGTTCGGCTGTGGGCATCCTAATTATGCAGAGGCCGGGTGTTGCTCATAATGCTTTGTATGCACTTGATGCTACATATTGAGTTAATAAAATCTCCCTTTATCGAAAAAATACTCTGAACTCCACTTTACTAGCAAAAAAAATGTAATTTTTTTTACTCTAAACACTTCTGTTAGTGGCATTAGTTTTTTTTCTCTCTAGTGGGCGTTCTCGATGGCGAATCAACCTCAACAGGTTTCCTTGTCATGGTCCAGCTCTCTCCCTTCTTTCTCTCTTATCTTTTGATATAATATATCTGGACCAGATCGTTTGTATTTCCATTAGGCAACTGCTCGACGCCGGTGCATCGGCCCAAAGTTTTAGCCAGTCGCGCACCAACGGTTGGATGTGAGCCGCCTGGCCATTGGATCCGGGCAAAAAAAGCTATTTGCCTGCCAGCTTTTTCTTCCTCGGGCTGGATCCGCATCTCCCACTCAGGGTCTGCGGCGTCGTGCCTCCTGTCCCCTTTGGTGGCCGTCCTCATCGCCGGTTCCCACCCTCCTCGGTCGTCCTCGTCGCTGGTCCCCATCCTCGCCGGTCCCCATCCTCGCCGGCTTTCCTCGTCGCTGGTCCCCACCCTCGCCGGTCGTTCTCATCGCCGGTCCCCACCCTTGTCGGTAGTCCTCGCCATCGGTCCCCTCCCTCGTCGTCATCGTCGTCACCGGTCCCCACCCTCGCCAGCCGCCCTCGTCACCGATCCCCACCCTCATCGGCCGTCCTCAACGTCGCCTTGACCCATGCTACAGCTGCACCTGCGGTTGCAGCTCTCAACAACGACGGTTGTAGCTCTGCCAGCGCCCCTCGCTGTTGATGCTCGCTACACGTAATTGCGTCGACGATGACCACCAGCCAGTTAACGCCGTTGAATGGATTTAGAAAAACCTTCACCGGTAGTAGCAAAACCAACTACGTTTGCAACAAATCGTCGTCACCGCCGTCGCGAGGTCGCAGCTCCGCCTTGATGGATGTAGCAAAAAACTTGGCCACTAGTAGCAAAATCCAACTACGGTTGCAGCAAATCATCGTCGCCGGCATCGCGAGGTCGCACCTCCACCTTGATGGATGCATCAAAAAACTTCACAGGTATTAGCAAAATCCAACTATGGTTGCAACATTTCCTTGGGTAGTGCCGGTTGAAGCTTTCTATATGTATGGTTGAAGCTTTTCTCAAAAACTGTTGAAACAGTTTTAGGTGACGGTTGCAACACTTATATATGCGTGGGACCGGCCATGGTTGCAGGCAGCCAGGGCATATCCTTGCTAGTTCCAGCATTCTCCCAGCACGTCAGGCACACCTGCCCGCCATGGTTGCAGCATGTGGTCACCACATGGGAGCACCCGTCCGCCGACAAGGAAGCTCGTGGTGGCTCAGTCGCAACACGGGGAAAAGAGGAGGGATGCAGCGCGTGTGAAAAAATACGGCTCTGGGTAGGGGATGGAGGCGTGTAGGGAACGAGGCGGTCGTTCAGGGCCCGGTGCGTACGCCCGTCTTGCACGTTGGAGGCAGAGTCACGTGCTTATTACAAAGTAAGGGGGGTGAGGGAGTCCTGGACTAGGGGGTGTCCGGACAGCCGGACTATCATTATCCGCCAGACTCCAAGACTACGAAGACACAAGATTGAAGACTCTGTCCCGTGTCCGGATGGGACTTTCCTTGGCGTGGAAGGCAAGCTTGGTGATACGGATATGTAGATCTCCTACCATTGTAACCGACTCTGTGTAACCCTAGCCTCCTCCGGTGCCTATATAAACCGGAGGGCTTTAGTTCGTAGGACAACATACATTACAACAATCATACCATAGGCTAGCTTCTAGGGTTTAGCCTCCTTGATCTCGTGGTAGATCCACTCTTGTACTACCCATATCATCAATATTAATCAAGCAGGACGTAGGGTTTTACCTCCATCGAGAGGGCCCGAACCTGGGTAAAAACATTGTGTCCCTCGTCTCCTGTTACCATCCGCCTAGACGCACAGTTCGGGACCCCCTACCCGAGATCCGCCGGTTTTGACACCGACATTGGTGCTTTCATTGAGAGTTCCTCTGTGTCGTCACCAATAGAGTGGATGCCTCCACCCGTCTTCAAAGACGGTGTTTTGGCCGAAGGGGCCTTGGCCGCCGGCCAAACTATCCGGCTTGGTGGTTTTCTTATAACCGCCTGTCCGGCTGCCGCTTCGACTATGACTTCTCAAGTCGTCAGAAGCAATCTTCGCGTCAGCCCTAAAGCTGCCGAACAGTTGGATCCAATAGAGCTCTCGTCTGTTAACGAGCTCTTGGACCGCATCGCCGCCCTGGGAGTCTCTACGGACTATAGCCAGATCGGGCTTAAAACCGATCTGAGAGAGATTAACTCTCCCCAGGGCACCCACCACGTCGCAGTGGTAGAGGAGCAATACGACAACTTTTTGCCTGTATTGAAAACTATTCATGTCCGGATTCCCGAACCCTCCAAGCCGGATTTCCGCGGAGGGACGGACTTCGATCAAGCATTGAACTTAAAATCATGCATCGCTCCGGACTCGCTGGATTGTGTCCAGCAAACCAAGCTTCCAAATTCGGAAACCCCTTGGCCTTTGAGCCCCAAGACGGGCAGGGATCCGGATTTTAGTCCGTCCACCCGCCCAGACATATGCGATTTATCTCTAATACGGCAAGAGCCCGCTGAAACAGTACATCACTACTGGGCCAGATTCCTCCTGGTTATGGACAGGATAAAGGACTGCCGAGAGGAAAACGCAATCTCAATCTTCTGCAATAACTGCACGGACAAGGGAATACTAAACGCCATTGATCGTCGCAGAATTACACGCTTCACCGATCTTGCATCCATAGTACGAAAGTACTGTGCGATGGAGAGTTTCCGGAAAACCGAAAATCAATTTTGGGATAATTCGGCCCCAAACCCTGTCCGCAGCAAAAGGGCACCTTACACTCAGGCCCCAGATGCAAAAACGAAAAAACAAAAACCCAATAAGGGAAATGGAACCGTACTGGAGGGATGGATCAATGGACCCTGTAAGCTTCATAGTACAGAGGGAGCCGTCCCAACACATAGCCTTCCAGCATGTTGGATATTACGGCAGGTGGCCAAAAGTGGCGAGGAGCTTCTAGCTCCGGGAAACCACTCCAACAATACCAGTACGGTATCAACAGTCTTCGAGACCTTCGCATCAAACAATATGCGAAAGCAAACAATCCGCGAACTCGCCGAAGTCTACCAAGTAGCAACAGCAAATCCATGGAGCGACACAGCTATTACCTTCAACGCCAGCGACGAGCCTAAATTCCGAACAGCCAGAGCGCCAGCTGCACTGGTACTTAGTCCCATAGTGGACGGCTTTCGACTGACAAAAGTCCTCATGGATGGCGGCAGCGGACTAAACCTCATTTACGAGGAAACTCTGCGAAAAATGGAAATCGATTGGAGCCGTACTGAGCGAAGCAGCACAACCTTTAGAGGAATAATCCCTAGCCGGGAGGCACACTGCACCGGACAAATCACACTCGATGTGGTGTTCGGCTCGCCGGACAATTACAGATCCGAAGAAGTCACGTTCCATGTGGCCCCGTTCAACAGCGGTTATCACGCTATATTAGGACGGGAGGCGTTCACAATTTTTCAAGCAGTACCTCATTACGGGTACATGAAGCTCAAAATGCCTGGGCCCGGCGGAATAATCACCCTCGCTAGTGATCCGGACATAGCACTCCGCGCCGAAAATAAGACAGCTGCACTAGCCCTGGAGGCACTATCCGAAGCCTTAGCAGCAGAGGAACTCACCGCGCTGCGCTCTACGGTGAACAGGGACGATGTGATACTCGATAAAAGATCCAAGTCCACCTCCTTCAAACCAGCAGATGAAATAATAAAATTCCAGGTCCATCCAACGGACCCAACAAAGACGGCCTCCATTGGGACACAATTGAACCCCGAAGTAGACGCCGCACTGCGTGAATTCCTTCGGGAAAATTGGGACATCTTCGCCTGGCATCCTTCGGATATGCCCGGAATCCCACGCAGGTTGGCAGAACACAGCCTAAACATCCTAAAAGGATTTAAGCCAGTCAAACAGGCTCTTCGACGATTTTCCGAACCCAAAAGACAGGCAATGGGAGAAGAGCTAGCCAAACTATTAGAAGCCGGATTCATTAGAGATATCAAACATCCGGACTGGCTAGCAAATCTGGTAATGGTACCAAAGAAGGATAAATCCTGGCGCCTCTGTGTCGATTTTAAAGACCTCAATAAGGCTTGCCCAAAGGATCCCTTCCCTCTCCCCCGCATTGACCAAATTATCGATGCTACCGCAGGGCACGATTCGTTGTGTTTCCTGGACGCATACTCTGGCTATCATCAAATCAAGATGGCGGAAGCAGACCAAGCCGCAACGGCATTCATCACTCCATACGGACCATTCTGCTTCAACACGATGCCCTTCGGACTTAAAAATGCCGGCGCAACATATCAGCGCATGATTCAAACATGTCTGGCCACCCAGATCGGCAAAACAGTCGAGGCATACGTAGACGACGTAGTCGTCAAAACAAAACACGTCGAAACTCTAGTAGACGATTTGAGGCTCACATTCGACAACCTCAGAGCATATGACATCAAGCTGAATCCGGAAAAATGCGTTTTCGGCGTACCAGCCGGAAAGCTGCTGGGTTTCATTGTATCCGGTAGAGGAATTGAAGCAAACCCGACTAAAATCCGAGCTCTGTCACAGTTGGATATTCCAAAAGACCTCAAACAAATACAAAAATTAACAGGATGCGTGGCAGCCTTAAGCCGCTTTATCTCCCGTCTAGGAGAAAAGGCGTTGCCCCTCTATCGCCTCCTCAGGCGCACCGAACACTTTGAGTGGACGGATGCTGCCACTGCCGGACTCGAAGAAATAAAGGCCATATTGGCAACAAATCCGGTCCTGGCTGTGCCCACTCTGGGCGAACCAATGTTGTTATACATTGCGGCAACACATCAAGTTGTAAGCGCGGTACTCGTCGTCGAACGAGAGACAGAAGGGCATAAATTCCCTCTTCAAAAACCAGTGTATTATGTATCCACTGTATTAACCCCCTGCAAATCCCGTTACCCGCACTATCAGAAGATAGCATATGCGGTGTTCATGGCGTCCCAGAAGCTCCGACACTACTTTCAAGAGTGTTCGATAACAGTGGCCTCTGAAGTACCACTCAATGACATTATAAATAACCGCGACGCAACGGGCAGGATTGCAAAATGGGCCATTGAGCTCTTACCATTCGATATAACTTACAAACCTCGGCGAGCTATAAAGTCACAAGTTTTGGCTGACTTTGTCGCCGAATGGACCGAAGCCGAACTCCCTAAAGAGTACGGCGCATACTCCAACTGGACTATGCATTTCGACGGCTCCAAAATGTTGGCCGGACTGGGGGCTGGTGTCGTATTGATGTCCCCAACCGGAGATACAGTCCAGTATGTACTTCAAATAATGTACACGGACTCCAACAATGCAGCCGAATACGAGGCCCTGTTACATGGTCTCCAGATGGCAGTCTCCATGGGCATTCAACGCCTATAGGTGCGCGGGGATTCAAACCTTGCAATATCCCAGATAAACGGAGACTTTGACGCCAAGGATCCGAAAATGGCAGCATATCGCAACGCTGTCCTAAAAATGTCAGCTCGGTTTGAAGGACTTGAATTCCATCACATAGCCCAAGATAATAACCAAGCGGCCGACGTACTGGCACGCATCAGTGCAAAACGTGATGATGTCCCTCCAAATATCTTCCTGGAACAGCTCTTCAAGCCATCCGTACTATGGTAAGAGGAGCCCGGTAGTGACAAACCGGAAAAAACCGCACCAATCGGTGATTCAGCAGATGACATAACACCTTCAGCCCACGTCATAATGGCAGTAATCGCCGCGTGGACAGAACCTTTCCTAGCCTACTTACTTAGGCAGGAACTTCCCGAAGACCAAAACGAGGCCCGCTGCATAGTCCGGCGATCGAAAGCCTACAAGGTCCATGAGGGAGAACTTTATAAGAAAAGTACAACCGGAGTCCTTCAGAGGTGTATCTCCGAAGAGGAAGGGCGAACCCTCCTGGCTGAAATTCATGCCGGACTAGGCGGACACCACGCAGCAGCCCGGGCCCTTGTAGGAAAGGCATTCCGTACAGGATTTTATTGGCCGACGGCCCGGGCAGACGCGCAGGACTTAGTCCAGCGATGCGTTGGTTGTCAGCTCTTTGCTAATCAGAGCCATATGCCGCCCACCGCCCTCAAAACCATACCCATTACCTGGCCGTTCGCGGTCTGGGGGCTTGATATGGTTGGACACCTTAAAGGGGAACCCACAAGCAAAGGTACCTATTGGTCATGGTGGATAAATTCACCAAATGGATAGAGGCCAAGCCGGTCAAAACGGCAGAGTCCGGACTAGTGATAGACTTTATATCCGGGGTAGTACACCGTTACGGAGTCCCCCACAGCATCATCACCGACAACGGCACGAACTTCACAGCCGAGGAGGTTAAGACATGGTGCAAAAACATGGGCATCAAGCTCGACTATGCTTCAGTTTATCACCCTCAAACCAACGGTCAAGTGGAACGAGCAAATGGTCTAATAATGAGCGGCATTAAACCCAGACTAGTGAGGTCACTTACTAAATCTGACACACAATGGGTCGAGGAGCTCGACTCCGTACTCTGGGGGCTGCGGACAACGCCTAACCGTACTACCAGATTGACACCATTTTTATGGTATACGGCGCAGAGGCAGTCTTGCCCTGTGACATTATTCATGACTCACCTCGAGTGCGCATGTATGAGGAAAGAGAGGCCGAGCTTGATCGGCAGGACAGCTTGCACACATTGGAGGAAGAACGTGACGTCGCGAAGGCTCGTTCCGCATTTTATCAGCAGCAGGCCCGAAGATATCAAAGCAGAGAAGTACGGGCCAAGACTTACAACGTTGGTGAACTAGTTCTACGCCTGCCGGACAAGAAAAAGGACAAACTCAAGCCCAAATGGGAGGGCCCCTTCATTATCGATCAAGTCCTGACCGGCGGAGCATACCATCTACGAAATGCGTCGGATAACCGACTCGAGCCGAACCCATGGAACGCAGCCCGCCTCCGACGATTCTATGCCTAGCGCCGGACTAAAAGTTCGTCCCCTTCCCCCGTCCGAATTTTTACACTTCGGCTGTCTTTTGTTTCTCTTTTTATGCCTTTTTATTTAAAAGCCCTTACGGGCCTATTTTTGCATTATTTGCATACCCATGATGTGCCATCCGCACTCATTATTCCTGGGGGCTTCTTTTACAGAAGCTCAACTACACGGGTTTCATACCCAGCACATGTGTCACGCTTCCACATGTACCTTTTACTTGCCATTATATGCATCGATATGACTTAAGTTTTGTCCAAGCTGGGTTGCCTGGCTCCTGTGCTTACCCCTACGTTCCCGATTGTTCGGCTAGGAGGTAAAGGGAGCACCTCTGCGATTGTTACTGCCGGGTCAGCCAGATGTGTACCTCAGACTGGGTGAAGCCGAAAGCTAGCGTTCTTAAGGGAATATTCGGTCGGTGACTTAAAAGATGACTTTTTACCTATTTATCTATCTGCCCCCAGATGTTTTACTGCTTTCTTTGCAGTCCGGACATGCACTTTAGGGCATGCCTCCCAGGGAAAGGAACCCTTAACGGAACTATTCTCCCTGGAAGATGTTTCTTACTAACCATGTAATATAACATAACTAGTTGGGCACTTGTCTGATAAAGCACTAATGACCCCTACGCCTGGTCTCCATGCATACCACGGTTGTTTCTTAACCAAAAAGGTATTCGGACACACTCCGGACTCTAGGGTCCCGAGGTTGAAGCGAAAAGGTCGACAAAGACAAACGATCTACAATCCGGCTAGAAGGCATTTCACATGTCACTTTAAAGGATAACAAACATTGTCAAATTTACTGATTGTATTCCTCCTCAATCCCGTCTAACAGGCTGTCTAATTTACAGTCCCGTTGGGAAAATTTAGCAGCCAACTCTACTTGGCTGTATACTAAACTCACAGGGACCTCCTTCCCATCGGGCCCCACCGGTCCAACTTCGGCCATGTGGTTGGGATCCGCCTTCTTGTACCGCGTCTTCACCATGGCCCAAGCCTCCCTGGCACCTTGACGGCAAGCCGAAATCTTCCACAAATGGAAGCGCTGCTGCACTCCCTGCAGCTTCTCCGCAAGCTCCCCCAGGCCCTCGGGTAGGGTGAGGGCTGGCCATAAAGCCTGAATGACGCCGCTCATTGCCTGCCGAACTCGTTCGAGTAGCTGCAACAGTTCGGGAAGTTGATTACCCGTTGATATGGGCATCTCCTCTGCAGGACGACCTGTGAGTATACCTACAAGACATATCATGTCAATATACTTCCTCGTCGAACTCTTCTTTTCAAAAGAGTCCGCTCAAGCACTTACTATAAATGTCGCGACGAAGCCGCTGATTCTCCTTAACGGAGCCGGACATCTCGGCCTGAGCGCCTTTCAGCTCTTCTCCGAGCTTGGCGCTGGCATCCTGGAGCTTGTTCCTTTCCTACTGAACCCTATTCAGCACACTCTCGCCGGCCTTTAGCTGGCGTAGCAATGCTTGCCTATCCGGATCTTGTCTGGTGGCACCTGCAATGTCATTATTAGACTCGCACGCACACCGCACAACGCTTATATTTATTAATAAAAATGTGTTACCAGGAGGGGTCTCTGCGTCTCCTCCCGCGGCAGCAAGTGCGGCCTCAAGTTGGGCCTTGCAATCTTGCAGCTCCCGAGACAGCTGGGCATTCTTCTCGGTAAGAGCCTGCATTTTCAAATGATCCTTAAATCAGTTAGCATAACTACTTTAAGTCTCGGGGGCTACTGGTATATACAACCATTAAAATTCCCTTACCCGTATGTCTTTCACATACTGCTCCGTGGCTCTGGTAAAACCATCTTGAGCGGCACGGAGATGCGCGTCCCCTGCGTTAAAGGCATCCAATGCCTCAGGGGAAAAGCACGCTTCATGAAATACTGTCCGGCGGCGCCTATGGTTCATGGCGCTCTCCACCTCAGACTTGGTGGCGGACAGTTTGTCGGTGTCCTCCGTTGGAGAAGGATCCGGCCCGCGTCTTGCGCTTGCCTCCCCCTCCAGGCCGGGCGCTGGAGCCTGGCCGGTGTAGGTTGGATCGGCAACTTCTGCGCCCGCAGTCCGGCGAGCGCTTTTTCTCCTACAAAGATCATGAGCACTCAGGAGTTTCCTCGGAACGTTGCTCTGAAAATTCAAATACGAGCTATACCTTTGCGGCGACGTTTCCGCCCGCACCGCGCTCCTTCTCCGCCTGCTGGTCCGGACTGGCCTCTGTTGGTCAGCCGCCGCGGGCTCGGCTTCCTGCCGTAAAGGCGCTTCCTGCAAAATACCATCGTTCGCGAAGGTTAGAAATGGGCAGGGAAGAGATAATGGTGTCCGGACTTCGGTCGTGGTCACCTGGGAAGCCGGACACAGTCCGGGGTAATCCACCGTAATGGCAACCAAAGCATTGTCTATGCTGAGCTGGTGAAACACCCTGTCGATCAGCTCCACCTCGATGTCCGGGTCCTCTTCGGAGGCCGGATCCAAGGATCTTTCTTGATCCTCGGGTTGCGGAGCAGGACTCACCATGTCCTCCACAGTCCGGCGTAGATCCTGCGCCAAAGACATAATTTAAGAAGCTTAAACTTCGAAAGCATGGGTTGAGCCCTTAAAGGTGTTCACTTACCCATCCTCTAGGGTTGATCATGGAAAACCCATTCAAAGGGTTCGTTCGAAGGAAGTCATTCTTCTCCCCCTTGTACAGGCTGGACAGGATCTCCACCAGGTCCTCGGTCGAATCCGGCCCTTTGCGGCCATGACGGGTGGCATCGTCTTCCCCGTTGAAATCCCACATGGGGTGGCCTCTGTATTGCAATGGCTGTACCCCCCGCTTGATGCATGTCGCCATGACTCCGATCATGGTCAAGCCAGAATGGGCAATTAATCTTATTCGGCCCATCAGGTAATGGACGCTCTTGTCTTCCTCCAATCGGGGGCTCCGTGGGCGCCAGCTGAGGCGCTTCTTCAAGGGAGCGGCACTAAACTCCGGGAGGCCGATCCGGACTGGGTCCGGCAGCGGAGCGTCTCCTATATAAAACCACTCTGAGGGCCAGTCTTCAGACGCCTTCTTGGGAGTACCGGATGGGTATCCGGTCCCGGCGATGCGCCATATTTCGGCGCCGCCCACTTGATATATGGACCCCTCGTGAGAACGGGGTACGAGGCAAAACAGCCTCTTCCACAATGCAAAATGGGGCTCAATGCCCAGGAATAGCTCACAAAGAGCTACGTAGCCCGCGATATGCAGGACAGAGGCGGGCGTGAGGTGGTGGAGCTGGAGTCCGTAGAACATCAGGAGCCCGCGGAGGAACGGATGTATTGGGAATCCAAGTCCCCTTACCAGATAGGGGACGAAGCATACTCGCTCCCCCTTATTGGGGCTTGGGATAGCCTCCGCTTGCCTCCCACCTTGATAAGTAACCAGTCCGGCCCGGACTGGGACCATGAAGGCCGGAGGGAGAAATCCCCCCATTTGGAGCTTCACTAGCTCGTCGTGTGAAACAGAGCACCTCCTCCAATTCCCCGGCGGTGGGCTGGGAGCGCGAGAAGAAGAGCCGCGTCGACAGTCCATGATGGAATGGATTTTTGGGTCAAAGGCGCTTCGACGAAGTAATCGCGGGAGGAAGACGGTGTGGTTTGGATCTGGATTCTTGCCTCTTTTATAGGCGGACGACTCGCACAACTAGGGGGTGAAACGTAAAAGACACCCTGGCTTTTCGCATTCGTGCGACACGTGGAAGAGGGCCATTATTTGGCGTAGAAGCCGAGGAACACAGTATTCAAGATGAAGCCGGACACTGTTCGGCAGATACATGGAATTTGAAGGGAGAACCCGCCTTGCAACGCCGAAGACTATAAACGCGCTGGACTTATCGTCATTGAAGCCTGGTTCGGGGGCTACTGAGGGAGTCCTGGACTAGGGGGTGTCCGGACAGCCGGACTATCATTATCCGCCGGACTCCAAGACTACGAAGACACAAGATTGAAGACTCCGTCCCGTGTCCGGATGGGACTTTCATTGGAGTGGAAGGCAAGCTTGGCGATACGGATATGTAGATCTCCTACCATTGTAACCGACTCTGTGTAACCCTAGCCTCCTCCGGTGCCTATATAAACCGGAGGGCTTTAGTCCGTAGGACAACATACATTACAACAATCATACCATAGGCTAGCTTCTAGGGTTTAGCCTCCTTGATCTCGTGATAGATCCACTCTTGTACTACCCATATCATCAATATTAATCAAGCAGGACGTAGGGTTTTACCTCCATCGAGAGGGCCCGAACCTGGGTAAAAACATTGTGTCCCTCGTCTCCTGTTACCATCCGCCTAGACGCACAGTTCGGGACCCCCTACCCGAGATCCGCCGGTTTTGACACCGACAGGGGGGTTGTTAATGCCCGGTTAGAAAAGCGCTAAGAGCATCTCCAACAGCCGCGCTAAAAACCCATTTGCAGCGCGTGAATCGCCTGTTTTTGCGCTGCGAGGTGTGTTTGCTCCAGCGGCCGCGGCAAATTTCAGCGCGCGCGAGCCGCTCCAGCAGCCGCTGCAAAAAACTCCGTGCGCGCTCTCGCACAAACAAGATATGCACTCCGAACTAATATAAAAAAACATAGGCATAGCTTAAAATAGATAAAAAACGATACATAGATATTTCACAATGCGTACATAGTTCATCATAGCATAAATAGATAAAAAAACTAGTCCAACACGATAAAAAGACTACGGTGCAACTAGAACCTACTCCGAGTCATCATTCTCGCTGGTGTTGTCCGAGGTATCGAGCCACGTGTCTTCCCAACGAGAATCGTTTGAGTCAACGAACAAGTCCCCACCTGCGTTAACAAGATCGCATTGCGATATGACCAGTGCCTTCCGCCGACGCCTGTCCGCCCGCTCCGCGTGGAGTCTTGCCGTCCTCTCCGCCAAGAAGCGGTTCTCGTCGGCGACGTCCTGCGGGTAGCGCTGGCCCCACTCCGCCATGGCTCGCTCGTCCTCCTCGGTGATGAGGAGGCGGAGCTGCCGCCGGAGGTGTTCCTCACGGTCCTGTTCTGTTATAAGACGAGGCAGAGGGGCGACGGCCTGTGCCTGCTCGCACGTCCGGACGTCCTGTAAGTTCATCTGTGCGCGAGGCCTCTGGAGGCGCCACGCCGCCACATCGTACGCGCAGGCGGCCTCGTGAGCAGTCTCGAACGTGCCGAGGCCGAGGCGGATGTCGCCGGACCGAATCTCAGCGTAGAAGGCGCCGGAGGGGCGCTCGCGGATGCCGCGGTAGCCCGAAGATCCCCGGCGGTGCGGCGGCATGGTGGCGCGGTGGTGGCGCGTCGGTGGCGAGCCGAGGAAGCGGCAGAGGAAGCAGAGGAAGCGGGAGAGAGCGCCTGGCAACGTGGATAGCGATGGGAGGCCGCGGGGCGGGCACAACAATTTATAGGCGCGCCGGAAGCGGTGCGCCAAATCTAGCGCGCAACCTACAACTTTTTCCCGCGCGCCCGAGTTTCCCGCCTCCGCTGGAGCGCGCGAAAACGTCCCGCGTGCTAAAATAGCAGTTTATCGCGTTCCCGGGTTTTTTACCGCCGCTGTTGGAGATACTCTAAACAATCGTGCTAAACTAGAACTCCGAGAGGAATCCAAGTCAAACATCCATCATGGAAGGCAAAGGCAAAGTCAATTGGGGAAGGTTACGACACGACTAGCTTAATCGGGATGATTTCCGAAAGGAAACATGTTTTTACTGTAAAGTACTCCTACCATTGACAATCCTCTTCATGTATATATAGGGTGACTCCCGGACGAAAGATCGTTGAACAATAGCAGGAACTCCCGCGTTTACGTTTGCCATGGCTCAGGTTAACGCGGCCGCTGCAGTTGATCACGGCGAAGGCCTCCGGGTACCCGATACGTTGTCGAGGTGTGTGACAGAGGGCGCGATGCACGATTTCTTGGTGACCAACTACCCGCTGCTCGACGGCATGGGCGTCGGGAAGTACATTAGGTCGAGCACGTCCACCGTCGGCGGCTACGACTGGCACATCAGGTTCTACCCGGACGGAGACAGGGCGGACGCTGCCGGCTACGCGTCCGCCTTCCTGTATTGTCTTTGCCAGCTGGCCAAGTACGAGGTGAGAATAAAGTTCATAAGTGCCTGAACTTGGCAGCAAAAGTCAGTTTGATGCTAAAACTTGTGATATACATTGACCGGTGATAAAACTTGGTTTGGGCGTGCATCTACGTTGTAATCACGTTTTGTATACGCACAACCAACATGGCGTGGGACCAAATGTCAGTGACCAGGAGGCAGTGACGGGCGTGTGGCCTGATCTTTTTGCGAAAACACCCTGATATTTTTATTTTTCTCACAAAAAGTGCCTAAATTTTGTCAGTATGATAATTACCCTTTTTTTGCGGGTAACAAATTACCGCTAGTCCAGACAGGCTAGCCAGCACACTAGGCACCACTTGCTGTACAAGTGGGATTTCTACCCCTAATAACCTATAGACAAGCACGCACATAGGGCTTAACTGGGCTGCAATCACCGCGGGCCATTTTCACATGTTAGTGTTTTTTTCATATCATTTGTAAAAAACACGTAAATTAAAAAGATTGTACATACAAATAAATTAACTTATTTAGAATAATGTTCTTGTAGTAATAAAAAAAATTAAACAATTTTCATGTAATTTTAAAAATGTATTATTATTTAACATAATGATGATGTAATTCTGAAATATATAATTATTTGAAACAATGTTCATGCAATTCTAAAAATATTACTATTTAAAATAAGCTCCACGTAATTCTAAAAAATGTTCTTATGTAAAAGAATGTCAATGTTATACTATTAAATATTCAAGTATGGTTTTAAAAAATATAGTTAAAATAATATTTAAAAAATACAATTATTTTCGTAAATTATTAAAATATTCATTTATTATTAATGTATTCTGAAAAATATTCATGTTTTTGGGCTGTATTCATTCATTCAGATAAATATTCATGTACTCACTTTACAAGAAGTATTATTATGTAAACTACTGTTTATGTAATTCTAAAAGATATTCAAGCATTATTTAGAAAACAATTATGTAATTTAAGTAGTATGAACTATAATCGTATTTATGAATTAAAAACACTATCATGGTAAACATGGGCCGCGATCACTGCAGGCCATTTAAACCGCATCTGGGTAATTAGGTTTTGTTTTTGAGACATATACGGGTCACTAGATGTATCTATCCCATAAGTGACTTGGCGGGGTGGCCAGCACCTTCAGCTTGAGCTCGCGTGTTCGAACCCTTGCCTCTTGCATGTTAGTTTCATTTTCGTACTGTTTCCTGACGGGCGGGCCTTATTTTTTTTAGGAAACAATCAAGAGGCTCTTTTGTGATGAAAAAAATTCAGGGTGGTTTTTGCAAAACCCGAGTCAGGCGCCCATCCCTGCCTTTTCGGACACTGACAGTGGGTCCTATGCCATGTTGGCGCGCCTCACCAGCATGTTGAGCGTATACATACGTGATTAGCACCGTAGATGCACGCCGAAGCGAAATTGTGTAACCGGTTAAATGTATGCCGTAAGTTTGAGCACCAAACTGATTTTTCTTGCCAAGTTCAAGCACGTGTGGTGTAATTGACTCATCTTTTACTGTAATATATCTGGACCAGATCATTTGTATTTCCATTAGGCGCCAGCCTAAAGTTTCGGCCGGTCGCGCCCCAGCCATTGGATCTGAGCAAAAAAAAAACTATTTGCCCCCAGCTTCTTCCTCGGGCTGGATCCGCATTTCCCACTTGGGTTGTGCCGCGCCACGCCTTCTGTCCCCTCTGGTGGCCGTCCTCGTCGTCGGTCCCCACCCTCGCCAGCCATCCTCGTCGTCGCCTTGACCCATGCTACAGCTGCACCCGTGATTGCGGCCCTCAACGGCAACGGTTGTAGCTCCGTCGCCGCCCCTCGCTGTTGATTCTCGCTGCATGGTATTGCGTCAACGACAGCCACCAGTCAGTCAACGCCGTTGAATGGATGTAGGCAAAAACTTCGCCGGTAGTAGCAAAATCCAACTACGGTTGCAGCAAATCGTTGTCGCATCTCCCCTTCATGGATGTAGCAAAAATTTCGCCGGTAGTAGCAAAATCCAACTACGGTTGTGTTCGAAATATGCCCTAGAGGCAATAATAAATTAGTTATTATTATATTTCCTTGTTCATGATAATCGTTTATTATCCATGCTAGAATTGTATTGATAGGAAACTCAGATACATGTGTGGATACATAGACAACACCATGTCCCTAGTAAGCCTCTAGTTAACTAGCTCGTTGATCAATAGATGGTTACGGTTTCCTGACCATGGACATTGGATGACGTTGATAACGGGATCACATCATAAGGAGAATGATGTGGTGGACAAGACCCAATCCTAAGCCTAGCACAAGATCGTGTAGTTCGTATGCTAGAGTTTTTCTAATGTCAAGTATCATTTCCTTAGACCATGAGATTGTGCAACTCCCGGATACCGTAGGAATGCTTTGGGTGTACCAAACGTCACAACATAACTGGGTGGCTATTAAGTTGCATTGCGGGTATCTCCGAAAGTGTCTGTTGGGTTGGCACAAATCAAGACTGGGATTTGTCACTCCATGTAACGGAGAAGTATCTCTGGGCCCACTCGGTAGGACATCATCATAATGTGCACAATGTGACCAAGGAGTTGATCACGGGATGATGTGTTACGGAACGAATAAAGAGACTTGCCGGTAACGAGATTGAACGAGGTATCGGGATACCGACGATCGAATCTCGGGCAAGTATCGTACCGATAGACAAAGGGAATTGAATACGGGATTGATTGAATCCTCGACATCGTGGTTCATCCGATGAGATCATCGTGGAACATGTTGGAGCCAACATGGGTATCCAGATCCGCTGTTGGTTATTGGCCAGAGAGTTGTCTCGGTCATGTCTGCATGGTTCCCGAACCCGTAGGGTCTACACACTTAAGGTTCAGTGACGCTAGAGTTGTAGAGATATTAGTATGCGGTAACCCGAAAGTTGTTCGGAGTCCTGGATGAGATCCTGGACGTCACGAGGAGTTCTGTAATGGTCCGGAGGTAAAGATTTATATATAGGAAGTCTAGTTTCGGCCACCAGGAGAGTTTCAGGGGTCACCGGTATTGTACCGGGACCACCGGAAGGGTCTATGGGGTCCACTGGGTGGGGCCACCTATCCCAGAGGGCCCCATGGGCTGAAGTGACGTGGGAACCAGCCGCTGGTGGGCTGGTGCGCCCCTCTTGAGCCTCCCCATGCGCCTAGGGTTGGGAACCCTAAGGGGTGGGGGCGCCTCCACCAAACTTGGGGGGCAAGCCCCCCCTAGGCCGCCGCCCCTCCCTAGATGGGATCTACAGGGGGGGCGGCGCCCCCCTTGGCCCCTATATATAGTGGAGGGAAGGGAGGGCAGCCGCACCCCAAGCCCTGGTGCCTCCCTCCCTCCCGTGACACCTCTTCCTCCCCGCTTGCGCTCGGCGAAGCCTTGCCGAGATCCCGCTACTTCCACCACCACGCCGTCGTGCTGCTGGATCTCCATCAACCTCTCCTTCCCTTGCTGGATCAAGAAGGAGGAGACGTCTCCCCCAACCGTATGTGTGTTGAACGCGGAGGTGCCGTCCGTTCGGCGCTAGGATCATCGGTGAGTTGGATCACGACGAGTACGACTCCATCAACCCCGTTCTCTTGAACGCTTCCGCTCATGATCTACAAGGGTATGTAGATGCACTCCCCTCTCCCTCGTTGCTAGATGACTCCATAGATTGATCTTGGTGATGCGTAGAAAATTTTAAAATTCTGCTACGTTCCTCAACAGTGGCATCATGAGCTAGGTTTGTGCGTAGTTTCTATGCACGAGTAGAACACGAGTTGTTGTGGGCGTCGATTTTGTCAATTTACTTGCCGTTACTAGTCTTATCTTGATTCGGCGGCATCGTGGGATGAAGCGGCCTGGACCAACCTTACACATAGTCTTACGTGAGACAGATTCCACCGACTGACATGCACTAGTTGCATAAGGTGGCTAGCGGGTGTCTGTCTCTCCCACTTTAGTCGGATCGGATTCGATGAAAAGGGTCCTTATGAAGGGTAAATAGAAATTGGCACATCACGTTGTGGTCCTGGCGTAAGTAAGAAAAGTTCTTGCCAAGAAACCTATAGAAGCCACGTAAAAATTTGCAACAACAATTAGAGGACGTCTAACTTGTTTTTGCAGCATATGCCGTGTGATGTGATATGGCCAAAAAAGGATGTGATGAATGATATATGTGATGTATGAGATTGATCATGTTCTTGTAATAGGAATCACAACTTGCATGTCGATGAGTATGTCAACCGGCAGGAGCCATAGGAGTTGTCTTAATTTATTTATGACCTGCGTGTCAACATAAACGTCATGTAATTACTTTACTTTATTGCTAAATCGTTAGCCGTAGTAGTAGAAGTAATAGATGACGAGACAACTTCATGAAGACACGATGATGGAGATCATGATGATGGAGATCATGGTGTCATGTCGGTGACGATGATGATCATGGCGCCCCGAAGATGGAGATCAAAAGGAGCAAAATGATATTGGCCATATCATGTCACTATTTGATTGCATGTGATGTTTATCATGTTTTACATCTTATTTGCTTAGAACGACGGTAGCTTAAATAAGATGACCCCTCGCAATAATTTCAAGAAAGTGTTTCCCCTAACTGTGCACCGTTGCAAAGGTTCGTTGTTTCGAAGCACTACGTGATGATCGGGTGTGATAGATTCTAACGTTCGAATACAACGGGTGTAAGCAAGATTTACACACGCAATACACTTAGGTTGACTTGACGAGCCTAGCATGTACAGACATGGCCTCGGAACATGGAAGACCGAAAGGTCGAACATGAGTCGTATAGAAGATACGATCACCATGAAGATGTTCATCGATGATGACTAGTCCGTCTCATGTGATGATCGAACACGACCTAGTTGACTCGGATCATGTATCACTTTGACTAGAGGGATGTCTATCTGAGTGGGAGTTCATTAAATAATCAGATGAACTTAATTATCATGAGCATAGTCAAAAGGACTTTGCAAATTATGTCGTAGCTCACGCTTTAGTTCTACTGTTTTAGATATGTTCCTAGAGAAAATTTAGTTGAAAGTTGATAGTAGCAATTATGCAGACTAGGTCCGTAAACTGAGGATTGTCCTCATTGCTGCGCAGAAGGATTATGCCCTAAATGCACCACTCAGTGAGCTGAACCTCGAGCGTCGGTTGTGGATGTTGCGAACATCTGACATACACGTTTTGATGAATACATGATAGTTCAGTGCGTAATGCTAAATGGTTTAGAATTGAGGCATCAAAGACGTTTTTTGAAACATCGCAGAACATATGAGATGTTCCAAGGACTGAAATTGGGATTTCAGGCTAGTGCCCACGTCAAGAGGTATGAGACCTCTGACAAGTTTCCTAAGCCTGCAAACTAAGGAGAAAAGCTCAATCGTTGAGCATGTCCTCAGATTGTATGAGTACTATAATCGCTTGAATCGAGTGGGAGTTGATCTTCCAGATGAGATAGTGATGGTTCTCCAAAGTCACTGCCACCAAGCTATTAGAGCTTCGTGATGAACTATAACATATCAAGGATAGATATGATGATCCTTGAGCTAATCGCGACACCGCGAAAGTAGAAATCAAATAGGAGCATCAATGTTGATGGTTAGTAAAACCACTAGTTTCAAGAAGGGCAAGGGCAAGAAAGGGGTACTTCATGAAACGAAAAATCAGTTGCCGCTCTAGTGAAGAAACCCAAAGTTGAACCCAAGCCCGAGACTAAGTGCTTCTGTAATAAGGGGAATGGTCACTGAAGCAGAACCACCCTAGATACTTGGTAGATGAGAAGGCTGGCAAGGCTGACAGAAGTATGTATTGGACATAAATTATATTAAATGTGTACTTTACTAGTACTCCTAGTAGCAGCAGGGTATTAGATACCGGTTCGGTTGCTAAGTGTTAGTAACTCGAAATAAAAGGCTACAGAATAAGCGGAGACTAGCCAAAGGTGAGACGATGATATGTGTTGGAAGTGTTTCCAAGGTTGATGTGATCAAGCATCGCACGCTCCGTCTACCATCGGGATTGGTGTTAAACCTAAATAATTGTTATGGTGTTTGCGTTGAGCATAGACATGATTGGATTATTTTTATCGCAATACGGTTATTAATTTAAGGAGAATAATGGTTACTCTGTTTATTTGAATAATACCTTCAATGGTCTTGCACCTAAAACGAATGGTTTACTGAATCCCGATCGTAGTGATACACATGTTCATGCCAAAAGATACAAGATAGTAATGATAGTACCACATACTTGTGGCACTGCAATTTGAGTCATAATGGTATAAAACGCATGAAGAAGCTCCATGTTGATGGATCTTTGGACTCACTTGATTTTGAATCACTTGAGACATGCGAACCATGCCTATTGGTATATATGCATGAAGAAACTCCATACAGATGGATCATTTGGGCTCACTTGATTTTGAATCACCTGATACATGCAAATCATACCGCATGGGCAAGATGACTGAAAGGTCTCGTTTTCAGTAAGATGAAACAAGAAAGCAACTTGTTGGAAGTAATACATCTTGATGTGTACAGTCCAATGAGTGCTGAGGCATGTAGTGGATATCGTTATGTTCTTACTTCACAGATGATTTGAGTAGATGCTAAGTATATTTACTTGATGAATCACGAGTCTGAATTATTGAAAGGTTCAAGTAATTTCAGGGTGAAGTTGAAAGATCGTCGTGACAAGAGGATAAAATATCTATGATATGATCATAGAGACGAATATCTGAATTACGAGTTTGGCACACAGTTAAGACATTGTGGAAATTGTTTCACAACTAGTACCGCCTGGAACACCATAGTGTGATGGTGGGTCCGAACATCATAACTGCACCCTATTGGATATGGTGCATACCATGATGTCTCTTATAGAATTACCACTATAGTTTATGGGTTATGCATTAGAGACAACCACATTCACTTTAAATAGGGCACCACGAAATTCCGTTTGAGTCGACACCGTATGAACTATGGTTTAGAGAAACCTAAGCTGTCGTTTCTTAAAAGGTTTGGGGCTGCGACGCTTATGTGAAAAAGTTTCAGGCTGATAAGCTCGAACCCAAGGCGGATAAATGCATTTTCATAGGACACCCAAAACAGTTGGGTATACCTCTTGTCTCAGATCCGAAAGTAATAGGGATTGTTTCTAAAATCGGGTCCTTTCTCAAGGAAAAGTTTCTCTCGAAAGAATTGAGTGAGAGGATGGTGGAGACTTGATGAGGTTATTGAACCGTCACTTCAACTAGTGTGTAGCAGGGCATAGAGAGTTGTTCCTGTGGCACCTACACCAATTGAAGTGGAAGCTTATGATAGTGATCATGAAACTTCGGATCAAGTCACTACCAAACCTCGTAGGACGACAAGGATGCGTACTACTTCAGAGTGGTACGTAATCCTGTCTTGTGTCACACCCTAGCTAGTCATGCATTAGAGTGTTGCATCATGTTTACTCTTTCATCAGAAACTTGAAATGGGGATGACAGAACCCCCAGTCCCCTCTGAAACCAACTAGGGTTACTAAAATAATTTTTCAATGAACCTGAAATGCCCTTCTAAAATGCCCATCATTTTTGCCTTGGTTCAGAACCTCTGCCAAAAGTGGTGCACATTTTCCTAGGCCATCCTAAGGTTTTTGATTTAAATCATAAATATTTGAATTTGGGCATTTAAAATAATATAAAATATTTAAATGCTTAAATATCTCCAAACTAAAATGTTTCATGTTGGAAATAATCCAACTATGGACCAGGAGTAGTTTGGTGATTTTTGGAGTTGCCTAGGTATTTTATTTAATTCAACAAAGTTGCAGATATATTAAATAAAAACAGAAACAGAAAAACTAAAAGGGAAAAAACTTACCTGTGCGGCCCAGCCAGCTGGCCGGCCCAGCTAGCCAGCCCAGCCCACCACCGCCGTCATCCTCCTGGCGCCAGTCGGCCAGGCGTGTGGCCGGCGCGCGCGCACGGCCACCGCGCCACGCCACCTCTCTCCCTGCCTGCCTGCCCTCCCCTCCTCGCCTCGGTGTCCCTGGACGACGCCACGCCTCCTCCCTGCTCTCTCTCACTCTCCCCCCGGCTCTCCCTCGCTCTCTCTCTCGCCCGGCCGAACACCACCGTCGCCGCCGTTCGCCTTAGCCACCGTCTCCGACCACCCCTCGCTCCCCCGACTAGCTCAGGAGCTCCGCCTCGACTTCCTCTTCCTCCCCACCGCTCCACAGCTCCCCGGAAGCCCTGCATCGCCGCCACGTCGCCGTTCCCCTCTTCGGGCTCCGACCACCGCCGCCGTCGAATTCGCCGTCTCCAGCGCGTCCCCGAGCCCGCTTCGACGCCCACTGCAACCGGGGTGAGCTACGCCACCGTTTCCCCCTCTCTTTTCCCTCGTTCCCTCACCGTAGCTTCCTCCCCACCACGGCCGAACCTCCGCCGTCGCCGAGCTCACCGTCGACGCAGCTCCGGTGACCATTTGGTCACCCCGGCGAGTCCAACGAGTTCACAGAACCCCGTAGAGCATCCCTAGCGCCTCGCTTTGCTCGACTTCGAGCTCCAGCACCGTTCCCGTGCACGACCGAACCCCGGCGGCCGCAGCCGAGCTCGCTGCCGTCGACTCCGGCCACCCCGACCCCAACGGGCTCCGCCAAGAGCTGCGGGTTGTCCTCAGCTCCCCTCCGGTGGTCTCCGCGGTCCGTTTGGTGGCCGAAACGACCAAAATCACTTCCGCCGCCGCGTCGGGCTCGCCGGCGACTAAATGCCGGCAGCCGACACTGACTTTGACCACGGGTGGGCCCTGGTTGACTCCTCTGAGTCAATGACAGGTGGGGCCCAGCCCTGTTAATTAAACAGGATTAGTTTTAATTAAGTTTAATTAAAATAATCACCCTGACATGCGGGACCCACTGTCAGGTTTGACCCAGACCTGTCCCGTTGACCTGCTGACGTCACACTGACGTCAGGCTGACGCAGTAATTGAATTTCTGGATTTAAATTAAATCAGGAAATTCCAGAATATTAATTAAACTTCAAAAATTCATAACTTTTATTCTGTAACTCCAAATTGGACAAATTATATATGAAAAATGATCAGAAAAATCCAATCTATCCATCTGTACCATTTTCATGCATGATCAAACAAGTTAAATTGATGTTTTAAGCAGAACAAGAAAAGGCACTTTAAAAGGCCATATTTGAATTTGAAATTTGAATCCTTGATTCAAATTTGTTCAAACACTTCTGGTTTTAGTTGCATTAGCCCAACACACTCATATTGCCATGTTTCATGCATGCATCATATTGTTGCACATTGTTTGGTGATGCTTGTGTATCGATGTCCTTTGCGACAGGATCTGTCCCCGAGGAGTACCGCGATTACCCTAACGAAGAACCGTATCCGTGCATCGAACCATCAGGCAAGCAACCAACCATTTGATCATATCGATACAATCCCATGTTCTCGCTCCTGCTCTCTTTTACTGCATTAAGACAACGCGATTCAAACTGCTGTGTGCTACGGTAGTTGAACCCATTTCCTCTGCATGACCTGTCATTGCCACAGTAACTAGATGAAACCCACTAGCATGTGTAGGAGTTGATTGAGCCATATGTATGTGTTGTTCCTACCTTGCTATGCCTGCTATGCTTAGAGTCGTGTCAGGTCTGGTTCATCTGGGTGATGGGCTAGAGTGAAAGGTTAATGTCGGTAATGAGAGTGGTGTGGTGAACACGATTTGGTAAAGGTATCGATGAGAGGCCATGTAGGAGTACATGGTGGGTTGTTTCATTGAAACCGACCTTAAGCACTGAGATCTGTATGTGTGATTTAAGAATCAGCTACTACCATGCATTGGGCCCGAAACCAATGGACCCTCTCGACTTCTTATTCACCCTAGTTCTCCGTCCAGGAGTTGCAAGTAGTTTCTGGTGTTTGTAGCCTACTGGAGGCCGTGGACAGCGCTGACCGTAGGGGTGGGCTGTGATGCGGTAGGTACGTGGCCGGGTGTACCGAATACCCGTTAGGTATCTCGGGAACCCTGTTCACATCGTTCGGGGCCGTATGGGAAACTTCGGCCGGACTCCCTGCGGATGGAACCTGAATAGGCGATAAACCTGGACTGGAGGCTTAGGTGATTAGGTAGGTCGTGGCCGACACCCACGTTGGGCTTCCGCTTGAAGGTTGCCGAGTACATGTCGTGTAAGCGACGATAAGTGGTGAGAGCGTGTATGAAGAAGTACACCCCTACAGGGTTAACACGATCTATTCGAATAGCCGCGTTCGCGGTAAAGGACTACTTGGTTGCCTATACAGTTCATAGACAAGTAAATGGAAACTACTAAAAGCCTCAAGATAAGTGTGAGTGCCGAGGATGGCTCTTTCGTAGGAAGACGGAGGTGGATCCTCGGTAGTGTATTGAAGTGGTGAGTAGTGGACTCGTGTGCGCAAAACCATTTCAAGTTGGAGTATCGTAGGATAGTCTAGCCAAGAGTCAAAGCTGGCTTGCTGCAATAACTCCACCAACCCTTCTTGATACTATGCATGTATGTAGGATCTGATGTAAGTCTTGCTGAGTACCTTTGTACTCATGTTGCTATAATCTACATTTTTACAGAAGACGCTGCAACCCCTTCTGATGGGTTCTATGTAGACGTTGACATCAACGAGTAGGCTAAAGACCCAGGTGGTGACCCTGAGCTTGTGGAGGACCACGTAGTATAGCTAGGCTTTCCAAGCCTCTTTTATTTTACTAGTTGTCTGTACTCAGACAAGTTACTTCCGCTGTTGGCTTGTATGACTGTATGACTTGTATGTTGGGTCGCGAGACTCGTACCTTTGTGTATGATATGTATGGCTCCCTGAGCCTTAAATAAAGTACTTGTGTCGTAGAGTCATGTTGTGATGCTTCGTTGTATTTGCACATATCGAGCATATTGTGTGTATGATTGAAATGCTTGGTATGTGTGGGATCTGACTATCTAGTTGTTTATCTTTAGTAGCCTCTCTTACCGGGAAATGTCTCCTAGTGTTACCGCTGAGCCATGGTAGCTTGCTACTGCTCTGGAACATTTAGGCTGGCCGGCATGTGTCCTTCTTCGTTCCTGTGTCTGTCCCTTCGGGGAAATGTCACGCTTTGAGTACCGGAGTCCTGTTAGCCCGCTACAGCCCGGTTTACCGGAGTCCTGCTAGCCCAGTGCTACAGCCCGGACCCACTTGCTGATGACCGACACGTTCGAAGCTGGGTCATGGATGCCTGTCCCTGTAAGTCTGTGCCACTTTGGGTTTATGACTAGTCATGTCAGCCCGGGCTCCTTATCATATGGATGCTAGCGACACTATCATATACGTGAGCCAAAAGGCGCAAACGGTCCCGGGCAAAGGTAAGACGACACCCGTGGGGATACCGTGCGTGAGGCCGCAAAGTGATATGAGGTGTTACCGGCTAGATCGATGTGACATCGAGTCGGGGTCCTGACAGCGTTGGCATCAGAGCCGGACTGCCTGTAGGTTCTCCAAGCCAAACTGGTCGATGTTGAGTCTAGAAATTCTTTAGTTATATGTAGGGGAATTGCTTGTGGGTTGGAACGTAAGGCTCTTTTTACTCCTTATACCTTATGACTTTCTGATCTGAGTCAGTCCATTCTTCCACCGGGGGTTAAGGAATTAGGTTCTGTTCTCTCTATCAGGATCACGAGTTACTAATCAGTAGTACCTTATAAGTTTGATGGTTATCAGCCTAGTTCAGTTCTACTACCACATTATGTTGTTGGAATGGTTTCAGAACTTGATATGATGATGTTGAGTGTGTACGAAATCCTTTGTCAAATGTCTCAAAATCCTTTTTGAGCATTTACAGCTGTTATGCTGCCGAAATTTTGCTAGAAATTCTAATGCCTTTGCATTATAATTGTGCTTTCAGATGGCCACTCGCGACCTCAATCAAGTGGTTCGCCTGACTCGATGCCTAGATGTACCCGGCCATACTGCTAAGTTGGTCAGGATAATGACTGAGGCTGGATACCGCTGGTATCCCGAGTACACGGTCAAAGAGCAATTACGGGACTTCAATCAAAGCCAGTATCTCTGCACTGTCAGGATATTTCCATCTTATCCTGGATCCACTGAGCCTCTTCACTGCTCCTATGGACTCGGGGTTACTATCGAGATGGCTGTGCAGGATGCCGCCTACTCTATGATGACCATTATGCGAGTCAGATCTGGTCTATTTTGGGACTCTGACTTCCGGTATATGCCAGGATCACTTCCGGGAGCACAAGGGTATCTCTAGGCTATCTATGCTGACTCCACTCAGGAGGATTCACGGACTCGCACCACTGCTGAGATGCTCGAGGATAAGGACCGTGAAAATCGGGCCTTAAGGTTAGAGCTCTTCAATACCCGTGCTGACCACTGGGCCACTTTGACTCGGTTCGCACCGGCGGTGCAAGCTGGATATTCAGATATGTGCGATCTCTATCCTGTGAGATCTGCTCTGCCAGACGTGATGGTTTGGCGTGATGTAGGAGGCATCACCCCACCTCGCAGTCCCCGCAGGCCACCGTTTGCTGGTCCAAGGCCTCATCCTAGCCCCTATGGTCCACAAGCTCTGCGAGACCGTCTGTTTCCGGATGATCATGTTGAACTTCCAGGCTATGGAGGTGACTTCTACGAGGACTACTACGGATCGGTCTGAGTTAGTAGTAGTATCACTAGTTCGCACTAGCTGTGTCGTCTATCGTCCCGCGTGACTCGTGGGATATGACTTAGTTTGTACTCTTCCGGAGGTGTAGAAAAATAATGTATAGGAGTTTGGGATGCCTTCGATAAGATGTAATCCTTTTTCACCGTAATAGTACTTTGTTTGGTCTTGTACTAAACCCTGTATGGTGTGTATGACGATGGAATAAAAGAAGCAGTTTCTGTATCTATCATGTCATACGGATGATCATCTTGCATTCCGACTTATTCCTTACATTATGTATCCTATGTCGGAACTTTATCATCCTGACTAAAACATTGTCTTGATTTCCTAGGATGTCAACACACGCGCTAACCCTGCTTCCCAAGAGCAGGCCGAAGGCAGTGAAGCCAGGAATGAAATTCTGCCTCATCCTCCTTCACTAGCCGAGGTGATGATGGAAGCTGAGAGAAACAAGCGGGAGACAAACCGTTTGTTGGAGCGTATTGAACAGAATACAGCACACCATCAGAGGGCTAACGTGGTGTCACTCAGTGATTTTATCAAATTGCATCCACCCACGTTCCACCACTCCGTCGAGCCTCTCGACGCTGATGACTGGCTTCGCAGTATCTCTCACAAACTGCGTTCCGCGCTGGTAGCGGAGGCTGACAAGGTCACCTTTGCTGCATATCATCTTGAAGGCCCCGCCAGTCTATGGTGGGAGAATTATGGAGCTATGCGCCCAGCGGGCCATGTCACCACTTGGGCTGAGTTCAGCGAGGCTTTCCGTGAACATCACATTTCGGAGGGTCTCATGGACCGTAAGCGTGAAGAATTTTGCAATTTCACCCAAGGTCGACTTTCTGTGGATGCCTATAGCAGGGAGTTTGGTAAGCTCGCCCGATATGCAACTGAGGAAGTGTCTACTGACGCCAAGAAGCAAGCAAGGTTCCGTAAGGGCCTTAGTCCTGAGCTTCGCCGCGACCTCCGTCTGCATGAGTGCACATCTTTTCCGAAACTTGTCAACAAAGCCATCAGTGCTGAAACTGGTCAGACTGATTATGACGCAACACGCAAGCATGGCCGTGACATGGGTTCCTCATCCGGTGCTGGTCCTCAGAAGCGCCGCGTGTGGGTGCCCAACACCGCCCTGCCACCCAGGTTCACACCGAGGCCATCTTTCCAGGCGCCTCACCCCGTTCAACAGTCTGCACCGGCCAAGCCCTATGGGGGTCCAACCAATAATGCTCCTCCACGTACCAGTTCCGTGACTTGTTTCAAATGTGGGGAATCTGGTCACTATATGCAGGAGTGCCCCCAGACCAACCCCAATCAATCTGCTAAAGCTGTTGGCCATGGCAAGCCGACAGGAAAAATATTCCACGCCAAGCCGGTCACCGCTTCACGTGGCCATGTCAACTGTATCTCTGCCGAAGAAGCTCAAGAAGATCCCAACGTCGTTCTCGGTACGCTTCTTGTTAATTGCCACCCGGCATCTGTTCTTTTCGATACAGGAGCCTCTCATTCTTTTATATCTGAAAATTATGCTCGTTTGCATAACGTTGCATTCTGTGACATGCCATCCACTATGGAAATCTCTACCCCTGGGTCTAGATGGCAGACCTCTAGGGTAAGTTATGGAAATGAGATCCAAGTCGACAGACTTGTTTTCCTTGCATCTTTGATAGCCCTTAAATCTTCAGATATTAATATCATTCTGGGTATGGACTGGATGTCAGCTCATCATGCCCAAATTGATTGCTTCTCTAGGACTGTTCAACTCACCCACCCTTCGGGGAAGATAGTCAATGTTTTGACTCGAATAGCCAAGCGACAACTATATTCTCTTAACGCCAGCCCTTTGCCAGACCTTGAGGACGTTCCGGTAGTCCGTGACTTCCCGGATGTCTTTCCAGAGGAATTGCCAGGTGTTCCACCTGACAGGGATGTTGAGTTCGTAATAGACCTTATTCCAGGAACCGTTCCGATTGCTAGAAGACCCTACAAGATGGCACCTCTAGAACTAGCCGAACTTAAGAAACAACTCGATGAGTCCTTGAAAAAGGGTTTCATCCGCCCTAGTTCATCTCCGTGGGCTTGCCCCGTCCTGTTCGTCAAGAAGAAGGATGGTACGGACCGGATGGTTGTAGATTACCGACCTGTCAACTTGGTCACAATCAAGAACAAATATCCACTTCCCAGGATCAACGATCTGTATGATCAGCTCGCTGGATCCTCAGTCTTCTCCAAGATGGATTTGAGGTTGGGCTACCATCAAATCAAAATCAGAAACGGGGACATTCCTAAAACGGCCTTTGTTACTCGTTATGGCCAATACGAGTACACCGTCATGTCCTTCGGATTAACCAACGCTCCAGCCACCTTTTCTCGGTTAATGAACTCAATCTTCATGGAGTATTTGGATAAATTCGTCGTAGTTTATCTCGATGATATACTCATCTACTCCAAGAACGAGGAAGAACATGCCGAACATCTAAGGCTAGTGTTGAAGAAACTTCGAGAGCATCGCCTTTATGCCAAATTTTCTAAATGTGAATTTTGGTTGTCAGAAGTGACCTATCTGGGTCATGTAATATCTGGTAAAGGTATTGCTGTTAACCCTAAGCGAGTTCAAGCCGTCCTTGATTGGACTCCACCCGAATCGGTCAAGCAAGTTCGGAGTTTTCTAGACTTAGCGAGCTATTGCCGTCGCTTTGTCGAGAATTTCTCCAAGGTTGCTAAACCCCTAACCGAACTCCTTAAGAAAGATAAGAAGTTCGAATGGACTCCACAATGTGAGCACAGCTTTCAGGAACTGAAAAGACGCCTGACCTCTGCTCCCGTACTGGTACCGCCAGACTTCTCCAAGGACTTTATTATCTACTGCGACGCCTCGCGACAAGGACTAGGTTGCATTCTTATGCAAGATCGACACGTAATTGCTTACGCTTCACGGCAATTGCACCCACATGAGGAGAATTATCCTACTCATGATCTAGAGCTTGCAGCCGTAGTCTATGCACTTAAGACCTGGCGACATTACCTCCTCGGTAATCGTTGTGAAATATTCACTGATCACCAAAGTCTGAAGTATATTTTCACCCAACCGGATTTGAATCTTAGGCAGAGACGTTGGGTTGAATTGATCACAGACTTCGACTTAGGAATAACCTATACCCCAGGGAAAGCCAACGTCATGGCTGATGCGCTAAGTCGTAAATCTTATTGTAACAATCTGATGTTGCAACAAAGTCAACCGCTTCTCCATGAGGAATTTCAGAAACTTAACCTTCACATTGTTCCTCAAGGTTTTCTCTCCACCTTGGTGGCAAAACCTACCCTTACGGATCAAATTATCAAAGCACAGAAGGTAGATCCGGGAATCTCCCGCATCAAGAGGAACATTCAGAAAGGAATTGCGGATTGTTTCTCCATTAATGATCAAGGAGTCGTATACTTCGGGGATCGACTAGTAGTTCCCAAAGTGCGCAACCTAAGGCGATTAATCCTTAAGGAAGCTCATGAATCTCCTCTCACTATTCATCCCGGTAGTACCAAGATGTATCAGGATCTACGCCAGAGGTTCTGGTGGACTAGGATGAAGAGAGAAATTGCTCAGTATATTGCAAATTGCGACGTCTGTCGTCGTGTAAAAGCAGAGCATCAACGGCCTGCTGGCACCCTTCAACCCTTAGCTATTCCTGAATGGAAATGGGATAAAATTGGTATGGATTTCATTACCGGCTTTCCCAGGACCAAAAGAGGGAATAATGCTATTTTCGTCGTGGTCGATCGTCTTTCCAAAGTAGCTCATTTCTTACCTGTTCGTGAGAGTATAACCGCTAGCCAGCTGGCAGACTTATACATCTCCCGAATAGTGTCCCTCCATGGTGTTCCTTTGGAAATCAATTCGGATCGAGGAAGTCTTTTCACCTCTCGATTTTGGGAAAGTTTCCAAAATGCTATGGGAACTCGTCTCTCCTTTAGCACCGCTTTCCACCCTCAGTCAAGTGGTCAAGTGGAACGCGTCAACCAAATTCTAGAAGACATGCTTCGAGCCTCTGTTATCTCTTCCGGAATGGACTGGGAGAAGTGCCTTCCATTTGCCGAATTCGCTTACAACAACAGCTATCAATCTAGCTTGGGTAAAGCCCCTTTTGAAGTTCTCTATGGACGACGATGTCGAACACCCCTTAACTGGTCAGAGACCGGGGAAAGACAATTCTTTGGCCCGGATATGATTCAGGAAGCAGAAGAACAAGTTCGTATCGTTCGTGAAAAGTTGAAAACAGCCCAATCCCGTCAAAAGAGTCAATATGACCGAAAACATAAGGCTATGACTTTCGAGGTTGACGAGAAGGCTTATCTTCGGGTCACCCCTCTGAAGGGAACCCATCGTTTCGGTATCAAAGGCAAATTGGCTCCTCGTTACATTGGACCTTTTCGCATTCTTGCCAAACGAGGAGAAGTTGCCTATCAGTTGGAGCTACCTCCGCACCTCTCCAGAGTTCACGATGTCTTCCACGTTTCTCAACTCAGGCGTTGCTTCTCGGATCCTATCCGTGAAGTGGACCACGAAACGCTTGATCTCCAAGATGATCTTAAATATCGAGAGTACCCCATTCGTATCCTCGATCAGGCCGAACGTACCACGCGACGTCATAATATCAAGTTTCTCAAGGTTCAATGGTCGCACCATTCTGAGGATGAAGCAACTTGGGAAAGGGAGGATCGTCTTCGACTTGAATATCCCGCCTTCTTCGCGGAGGAACCCAAATCTCGGGACGAGATTCTTTTGAGTGGGGGTGAGTTGTCACACCCTAGCTAGTCATGCATTAGAGTGTTGCATCATGTTTACTCTTTCACCAGAAACTTGAAATGGGGATGACAGAACCCCCAGTCCCCTCTGAAACCAACTAGGGTTACTAAAATAATTTTTCAATGAACCTGAAATGCCCTTCTAAAATGCCCATCATTTTTGCCTTGGTTCAGAACCTCTGCCAAAAGTGGTGCACATTTTCCTAGGCCATCCTAAGGTTTTTGATTTAAATCATAAATATTTGAATTTGGGTATTTAAAATAATATAAAATATTTAAATGCTCAAATATCTCCAAACTAAAATGTTTCATGTTGGAAATAATCCAACTATGGACCAGGAGTAGTTTGGTGATTTTTGGAGTTGCCTAGGTATTTTATTTAATTCAACAAAGTTGCAGATATATTAAATAAAAACAGAAACAGAAAAACTAAAAGGGAAAAAACTTACCTGTGCGGCCCAGCCAGCTGGCCGGCCCAGCTCGCCAGCCCAGCCCACCACCGCCGTCGTCCTCCTGGCGCCAGTCGGCCAGGCGTGTGGCCGGCGCGCGCGCACGGCCACCGCGCCACGCCACCTCTCTCCCTGCCTGCCTGCCCTCCCCTCCTCGCCTCGGTGTCCCTGGACGACGCCACGCCTCCTCCCTGCTCTCTCTCACTCTCCCCCCGGCTCTCCCT
>NC_057798.1:701637186-701656156 GCF_018294505.1 Triticum aestivum | reverse complement strand
GACTTCCTCTTCCTCCCCACCGCTCCACAGCTCCCCGGAAGCCCTGCATCGCCGCCACGTCGCCGTTCCCCTCTTCGGGCTCCGACCACCGCCGCCGTCGAATTCGCCGTCTCCAGCGCGTCCCCGAGCCCGCTTCGACGCCCACTGCAACCGGGGTGAGCTACGCCACCGTTTCCCCCTCTCTTTTCCCTTGTTCCCTCACCGTAGCTTCCTCCCCACCACGGCCGAACCTCCGCCGTCGCCGAGCTCGCCGTCGACGCAGCTCCGGTGACCATTTGTTCACCCCGGCGAGTCCAACGAGTTCACAGAACCCCGTAGAGCATCCCTAGCGCCTCGCTTTGCTCGACTTCGAGCTCCAGCACCGTTCCCGTGCACGACCAAACCCCGGCGGCCGC
Source organism: Triticum aestivum (assembly GCF_018294505.1). Lineage (NCBI taxonomy): Eukaryota > Viridiplantae > Streptophyta > Magnoliopsida > Poales > Poaceae > Triticum > Triticum aestivum. The sequence goes on along the minus strand of NC_057798.1, from coordinate 701,655,761 downwards.
AGCCGAGCTCGCCGCCGTCGACTCCGGCCACCCCGACCCCAACGGGCTCCGCCAAGAGCTGCGGGTTGTCCACAGCTCCCCTCCGGTGGTCTCCGCGGTCCGTTTGGTGGCCGAAACGACCAAAATCACTTCCGCTGCCGCGTCGGGCTCGCCGGCGACTAAACGCCGGCAGCCGACACTGACTTTGACCACGGGTGGGCCCTGGTTGACTCCTCTGAGTCAATGACAGGTGGGGCCCAGCCCTGTTAATTAAACAGGATTAGTTTTAATTAAGTTTAATTAAAATAATCACCCTGACATGCGGGACCCACTGTCAGGTTTGACCCAGACCTGTCCCGTTGACCTGCTGACGTCACACTGACGTCAGGCTGACGCAGTAATTGAATTTCTGGATTTAAATTAAATCAGGAAATTCCAGAATATTAATTAAACTTCAAAAATTCATAACTTTTATTCTGTAACTCCAAATTGGACAAATTATATATGAAAAATGATCAGAAAAATCCAATCTATCCATCTGTACCATTTTCATGCATGATCAAACAAGTTAAATTGATGTTTTAAGCAGAACAAGAAAAGGCACTTTAAAAGGCCATATTTGAATTTGAAATTTGAATCCTTGATTCAAATTTGTTCAAACTCTTCTGGCTTTAGTTGCATTAGCCCAACACACTCATATTGCCATGTTTCATGCATGCATCATATTGTTGCACATTGTTTGGTGATGCTTGTGTATCGATGTCCTTTGCGACAGGTTCTGTCCCCGAGGAGTACCGTGATTACCCTAACGAAGAACCGTATCCGTGCATCGAACCATCAAGCAAGCAACCAACCATTTGATCATATCGATACAATCCCATGTTCTCGCTCCTGCTCTCTTTTACTGCATTAAGACAACGCGATTCAAACTGCTGTGTGCTACGGTAGTTGAACCCATTTCCTCTGCATGACCTGTCATTGCCACAGTAACTAGATGAAACCCACTAGCATGTGTAGGAGTTGATTGAGCCATATGTATGTGTTGTTCCTACCTTGCTATGCCTGCTATGCTTAGAGTCGTGTCAGGTCTGGTTCATCTGGGTGATGGGCTAGAGTGAAAGGTTAATGTCGGTAATGAGAGTGGTGTGGTGAACACGATTTGGTAAAGGTATCGATGAGAGGCCATGTAGGAGTACATGGTGGGTTGTTTCATTGAAACCGACCTTAAGCACTGAGATCTGTATGTGTGATCTAAGAATCAGCTACTACCATGCATTGGGCCCGAAACCAATGGACCCTCTCGACTTCTTATTCACCCTAGTTCTCCGTCCAGGAGTTGCAAGTAGTTTCTGGTGTTTGTAGCCTACTGGAGGCCGTGGACAGCGCTGACCGTAGGGGTGGGCTGTGATGCGGTAGGTACGTGGCCGGGTGTACCGAATACCCGTTAGGTATTTCGGGAACCCTGTTCACATCGTTCGGGGCCGTATGGGAAACCTCGGCCGGACTCCCTGCGGATGGAACCTGGATAGGCGATAAACCTGGACTGGAGGCTTAGGTGATTAGGTAGGTCGTGGCCGACACCCACGTTGGGCTTCCGCTTGAAGGTTGCCGAGTACATGTCGTGTAAACGACGGTAAGTGGTGAGAGCGTGTATGAAGAAGTACACCCCTGCAGGGTTATCATGATCTATTCGAATAGCCGCGTCCGCGGTAAAGGACTACTTGGTTGCCTATACAGTTCATAGACAAGTAAATGGAAACTGCTAAAAGCCTCAAGATAAGTGTGAGTGCCGAGGATGGCTCTTCCGTAGGAAGACGGAGGTGGATCCTCGGTAGTGTATTGAAGTGGTGAGTAGTGGACTCGTGTGCGCAAAACCATTTCAAGTTGGAGTATCGTAGGATAGTCTAGCCAAGAGTCAAAGCTGGCTTGCTGCAATAACTCCACCAACCCTTCTTGATACTATGCATGTATGTAGGATCTGATGTAAGTCTTGCTGAGTACCTTTGTACTCATGTTGCTATAATCTACATTTTTACAGAAGACGCTGCAACCCCTTCTGATGGGTTCTATGTAGACGTTGACATCAACGAGTAGGCTAAAGACCCAGGTGGTGACCCTGAGCTTGTGGAGGACCACGTAGTATAGCTAGGCTTTCCAAGCCTCTTTTATTTTACTAGTTGTTTGTACTCAGACAAGTTACTTCTGCTGTTGGCTTGTATGACTGTATGACTTGTATGTTGGGTCGCGAGACTCGTACCTTTGTGTATGATATGTATGGCTCCCTGAGCCTTAAATAAAGTACTTGTGTCGTAGAGTCATGTTGTGATGCTTCGTTGTATTTGCACATATCGAGCATATTGTGTGTATGATTGAAATGCTTGGTATGTGTGGGATCTGACTATCTAGTTGTTTATCTTTAGTAGCCTCTCTTACCGGGAAATGTCTCCTAGTGTTACCGCTGAGCCATGGTAGCTTGCTACTGCTCTGGAACATTTAGGCTGGCCGGCATGTGTCCTTCTTCGTTCCTGTGTCTGTCCCTTCGGGGAAATGTCACGCTTTGAGTACCGGAGTCCTGTTAGCCCGCTACAGCCCGGTTTACCGGAGTCCTGCTAGCCCAGTGCTACAGCCCGGACCCACTTGCTGATGACCGACACGTTCGAAGCTGGGTCATGGATGCCTGTCCCTGTAAGTCTGTGCCACTTTGGGTTTACGACTAGTCATGTCAGCCCGGGCTCCTTATCATATGGATGCTAGCGACACTATCATATACGTGAGCCAAAAGGCGCAAACGGTCCCGGGCAAAGGTAAGACGACACCCGTGGGGATACCGTGCGTGAGGCCGCAAAGTGATATGAGGTGTTACCGGCTAGATCGATGTGACATCGAGTCGGGGTCCTGACATCTTGGAAATCATATTGCTAGACAACAATAAACCTACAAGCTATGGAGAAGCGATGGTGGGCCCGGATTCCGAAAAATTGGCTCGAGGCCATAAAATCCGAGAGAGGATCCATGTATGAAAACAAAGTGTAGACTTTGGAAGAACTACTTGATGGTCGTAAGGCTGTTGGGTACATATGGATTTTAAAAGGAAGACGGACAATGATGGTAAGTATCACCATTAAGAAAGCTCGACTTGTCGTTAAGATGTTTTCCGACAAGTTCAAGGAGTTGACTACGATGAGACTTTCTCACTCGTAGAGATGCTAAGAGTCTGTTGGAATTATATTAGCAATTACTGCATTATTTATGAAATCTTGCAGATAGGATGTCAAAACATCGTTTCCTCGACGATTTTCTTGAGGAAAGGTTGTATGTGATAAAACCAGAAGTTTTTGACAATCCTGAAAGATGCTAACAAATATTCAAAGCTCCAGCAACCCTTCTAAGGACTGGAGTAAGCATCTCGGAGTTGGAATGTACGCTTTGATGAGATGATCAAAGATTTTGGGTTTATACAAATTTTGTGAGAAACTTGTATTTCTAAAGAAGTGAGTGGGAGCACTATAGAATTTCTGATGAGTATATGTTGTTGACTATTGTTGATCAAAAATGATGTAGACTTTCTGGAAGGCATATAGGCTTATTTGAAAAGTGTTTTTCAATGGAAAACCTGGATTAAGCTACTTGAACATTGAGCATCAAGATCTATAAGGATAGATCAAGATCGCTTAATAGTACTTTCAAATGAACACATACCATGACAAGATTTTGAAGGAGTTCAAAATAGATCGGCAAAGAAGGAGTTCTTGGCTGTGTTATATGGTATGAGTATTGAGTAAGACTCGAGACCTGACCACGGCAGAATAGAGAGAAAGGACGAAGGTCGTCCCCTAAGCTTTAGACGTAGGCTCTAAAGTATGCTATGTTGTGTACCGCACCTGAAGTGTGCCAAGTCGTGAGTCAGTCAAGGGGTACAAGTGTGATCTAGGAATGGATCACAGGACAATAGTCAAGGTTATCCTTAGTAACTAGTGGACTAAGGAATTTTCTCGATTATGGAGGTGGTAAAAGAGTTCGTCGTAAAGGGTTACGCCGATGCAATCTTTGACACCAATCTGGATGATTCTGAGTAGTAAATCGGATTCGTATAGTAGAACAGTTATTTGGAATAGCTCCAAATAGAGCGTGGTAGCTGCATCTACAAGATGACATAGAGATTTGTAAAGCACACACGGATCTGAAAGATTCAGACCCGTTGACTATAACATCTCTCACATGCATAACATGATCAAACCCAGAACTCATTGAGAGTTAATCACATGGTAATGTGAACTAGATTATTGACTCTAGTAAACTCTTTGGGTGTTAGTCACATGGGGATGTGACGTTGAGTGTTAATCACATAGCGATGTGAACTGGATTATTGACTCTAGTGCAAGTGGGAGACTGTTGGAAATATGCCCTAGAGGCAATAATAAATTAGTTATTATTATATTTCCTTGTTCATGATAATTGTTTATTATCCATGCTAGAATTGCATTGATAGGAAACTCAGATACATGTGTGGATACATAGGCAACACCATGTCCCTAGTAAGCCTCTAGTTGACTAGCTCGTTGATCAATAGATGGTTACGGTTTCCTGACCATGGACATTGGATGTCGTTGATAATGGCATCACATAATTAGGAGAATGATGTGATGGAAAAGACTCAATCCTAAGCCTAGCACAAGATCGTGTAGTTCGTATGCTAAAGCTTTTCTAATGTCAAGTATCATTTCCTTAGACCATGAAATTGTGCAACTCCCGGATACCGTAGGAATGCTTTGGGTGTACCAAACGTCACAACGTAACTGGGTGGCTATAAAGGTGCACTGCGGGTATCTCCGAAAATGTCTGTTGGGTTGGTACGAATCGAGACTGGGATTTGTCACTCCGTGTAACGGAGAGGTATCTCTGGGCCCACTCGGTAGGACATCATCATAATGTGCACAATGTAACCAAGGAGTTGATCACGGGATGATGTGTTACGGAACGAGTAAAGAGACTTACCGGTGACGAGATTGAACGAGGTATCGGGATACCGACGATCGAATCTCGGGCAAGTATCGTACCGATAGACAATTGAATACGGGATTGATTGAATCATCTACATCGTGGTTCATCCGATGAGATCATCATGGAATATGTGGGAGACAACATGGGTATCCAGATCCAGCTGCTGGTTATTGGTCGGAGAGTTGTCTCGGTCATGTCTGCATGGTTCCCGAACCCGTAGGGTCTACACACTTAAGGTTCAGTGACGCTAGGGTTGTAGAGATATTAGTATGCGGTAACCAGAAAGTTGTTCGGAGTCCCGGATGAGATCCCGGACGTCACGAGGAGTTCCGGAATGGTCCGGAGGTAAAGATTTATATATAGAAAGTCTAGTTTCGACCACCAGGAGAGTTTTGGGGGTCACCGGTATTGTACCGGGACCACCGGAAGGGTCTCAGGGGTCCACCGGGTGGGGCCACCTAACCCGGAGGGCCCCATGGGCTGAAGTGACGTGGGAACCAGCCCCTGGTGGGCTGGTGCACCCCCCTTGGGCCTCCCCATGCGCTTAGGGTTGGGAACCCTAAGGGGGGGGGGGCGCCTCCACCAAACATGGGGGGCAAGCCCCCCCCCCTAGGCCGCCGCCCCTCCCTAGATGGGATGTACAAGGGGGCCGGCGCCCCCCTTGGCCCCTATATATAGTGGAGGAAAGGGAGGGCAGCCGCACCCCAAGCCCTGGCGCCTCCCTCCCTCCCGTGACATCTCTTCCTCCCCGCTTGCGCTTGGCGAAGCCCTGCCGGGATCCCGCTACTTCCACCACCATGCCGTCGTGCTGCTGGATCTCCATCAACCTCTCCTTCCCTTGCTGGATCAAGAAGGAGGAGACGTCTCTCCCAACCGTATGTGTGTTGAACGCGGAGGTGTCGTCCGTTCGGCGCTAGGATCAACGGTGATTTGGATCGCGACGAGTACGACTCCATCAACCCCGTTCTCTTAAACGATTCTGCTCACGATCTACAAGGGTATGTAGATGCACTCCCCTCTCCGTCGTTGCTAGATGACTCCATAGATTGATCTTGGTGATGCTTAGAAAATTTTAAAATTCTGCTACATTCCCCAACAGGTTGCAGCACATCTTCGTCGCCGAAGTCGCGAGGTCACAGCTCCGCCTTGATGGATGTAGTAAAAAAACTTCGCCGATAGTAGCAATATCCAACTATGGTTGCAGCTTTTCCTTGTTGGGCAATAATGCCGGTTGAAGCTTTCTCTATCTATGGTTGAAGCTTTTTTCAACAACTACTGAAGCTGTTTTAGGTGATGGTTACAACACTTGTATACATGCGGGTCCGGCCATGTCGGCAGGCAGCCATGGTATCTCCTTGCTGGTTCCAGCATTCTCCCAACACGTTTGCTCCCCCGTGGTCACCTTCGGTCACCGCCGTCAGGCACACCCAGCCGCCATGGTTGCAGCACGTGGTCACCGCCATGGGACCACCCGGTCGCCGTCGAGGGAGCTCGTGGTGGCTCCGTCGCAGCACGGGGGAAGGAGGGATGCAGCGCGTTGAGAAATACGGCTGGAGGTAGGGGATGGAGGCGCGTAGGGAAGGAGGCGGTCGCGCGGGGCCACTTTCTATGCCGGTCCGGCACGTTGAAGCCAGCGTGGCGTGCGAGCCGGCTGAAAGTTTGGCCGGCGTGCCGAACGCAAACGTGCTAAACAATCGTGCTAAACTAGAACTCCGTGAGGAATCAATGTCCAAGATCCATCGTGGAAGGCAAAGGCAAAGGCAGTTGGGGAAGGTTACGACACGACTAGCTTAATCGGGATGATTTCCGAAAGGAAACATGTTTCTACTGTAAAGTACTCCAACCACTAACAATCCTCTCCATGTATATATACGGTGACTCCCGGTAAAAGGATCGTTGATCAACAGCAGGAACACCCGCGTCTACGTTAGCCATGGCGCAGGTTAACGCGGCCGCTGCGGTTGATCACGGCGAAGGCCTCCGGGTAGCCGAGACGTCGTCGAGGTGCGTGACGGAGGGCGCGACGCACGATTTCGTGGTGACCAACTACTCGCTGCTCGACGGCATGGGCTTCGGGAGGTACATTAGGTCGAGCACGTTCACCGTCGGCGGCTACGATTGGAACATCAGGTTCTACCCGGACGGAGGCAAGGAGGACGCTGCCGGCAACGCGGGGGCCTACTTGTGTTGTCTTTGCCAACTGGCCAAGTACGAGGTGAGGGCAATGTTCACATTAACCATGCTGGACGATCAAGGCCATGTACAAGAGACCAGGCAGGTAGGGAGTCACGTCTTCTCTCCAGAATCCTCCACTGGCTTTGGCTTTAACAAATTCGTCGAGAAATCGAAGCTGAGATCGTCGTCTCACCTCTTGACGCTGAGGTGCGTCGTCGCCGTGATCAAAGAACCGCCCGCGGAGTGCAGGACAAGCCTTGCCGCGGCCCCTCCGACGGAGCTTCCCGGCCAGCTCGAGCGCACCCTCAAGGACGGGATAGGCGCGGACGTCACCATCCTCGTCGGCGGCCGGCGGTTCAGGGCGCACAGGTTCATGCTGGCCATGCGGGCGCCGCTTCTCGACGCTCAGATCTTTGGTCCGACGATGGAGGTCGCCGAGATGGAGCCGGACATCTTCCAGATCCTTCTTCACTACGTCTACACGGACTCGTTGCCGCCGTGCGACGGCCAAGGTTATAGCACCGCCGCAGTGGAGCACTTGCTGGCCGCAGCTGATCGGTACGGGCTAGGCAGGCTGAAGGCTATGTGCCAAGGAGAGTTGTGCGGGCGCATTGATGCTAATACCGTCATGGCCACATTGGCACTGGCGGATCAGTATAGATGTGAGCGGCTCAAGGATGCCTGCCTCGAGTTTATGTCGTCACAGGAATCAATGATTGCAGTCATCGCGACCGACAGGTTCAAACACCTCATGAAAAGTTTCCCCATGCTTGATTTAGAAAAGAGCCCCGAGGAGAAGGTACCCGTCGCCAGGAAGTAATCAAAGCCAGAAGTAATTTCCATGGAGCAGATTTTTTTTTTTGTAAATATAAATCATCTCTTGTAGGAGAGGTTGGTTGACAGGTAGAGTACTAGTGTAGAACATTTTGTCATATTTACCATATATTAGTTCCCGCACTAATCCTGCCACTAAAATTGCTCCAGTCCTAAGAAAATGAAGAAAGTTGAACATACTTTTAGCTTGCAATTCCCGAATTTACAAACAGAACAAATGATTTACGATAGCACTACTCTCGCACTCCATGTTTATTGTACACCCTCATACTAGGCGTCAAATTTTAACCATCTATATAACCAACAAAATATAAAATATTATATGTTACAAAAATTACATTGTTTTGATTTGTATATAAAAGAGATTTTCCTTGGTACAGTTCTTGTCACATACTTGCTTAGATTTTACTGTTAATTAAATTTATAGTCAAACTTTCGCCCAAAACAAGAGAGGGCCTATTAAACCGAGCGAAGGGAGTAGAATATAACTCCAACCGAGCGATGGCAGTGGAATCATTTAAAAATAATTTGCAGATTGAAGCTATGCCTAGGTGGAGTAAAAACAAACTCCAACCTGATCGAAATAGTGATCTTCAAGCTACAACAGCGACCATGTTCACACCAATGATCTCTTACATGAAAAGTACAACGAGAGAGAGATATTGTTCAACAACAACACCTTAGAAAGGGAAATACGCTCAAGTGCTGCCATCGCCAGATCCAACTACAGAAAGTTAAATCCTAATTAGGTTTTCATCTTGAAGATCAAGTTCGGGCAATGTCTTTAACAAGGTAACAGCGCAAAAAACTTTCCCATTGCTAGATAGAACCAATTAGGGTCATACATCGGGTTTTCACCGAGAATGGTATTTGAGAAGCACAACCAAAACGAAGTCACCTTGTGTTGCCACCTCCACTTGTGTAGAACAGTCACAACATGAGATGCCATGTAAGTGAAGACCATGCTTGCACAAGCAGGCAGTCGAGCAGTGATAAGAGCCGGTTGCCACGAATGGCTCCGAACAGCGAAGGTCGCTGCCTAAATCCCAATTTCAAGACACTCCAGCAACCAATCATGCATTGTCCTCATGCTCCGCCAGTTCTCGTCTGTGGTGGCAAAATCACTTGTCGTTGCCGCCTGACGTAAAGATCAGAGAACCCTGCCCTGTCACGGCAGTTGTGTAGAAACGTAAGATGACGACGTCACCTACACTTCCGAGTAGAGAATCACCTTATTAGGCCATAGCAGGTCATTGCTAGAGACCGTCGACCCGGCTAGAAAATCCACTACCGCTGTCGCAAGGCCATGCCCTCTTCCCAAACCATTGTACATAGATCACATCTCACCGCCGAAGACCTCCCCACCGTGGTCTTCATCGACCATTGTCGGGGTTTATACCAACCAATTGTCTCTAGCAATAGCGATGGGTAGGGAGGACGGAGAGGTGGGAGGAGACGGCGGCTTAGGTTTCGGTGGAGAATAGTGTTGGTGGCGACGTCTGTCTCACGAGAAGGCATAATATAGTTCCACAAAAATTCTAGTTCAATCATCAACTCCCTACGATGGTGTAGGAGGCCGCGATTAGCTCATCAACGTTGTTAGAAGGGAGAGAGAGGATTGGTGGAATAGCCGATGTATTGCTTGAGCCTCGTGGGCATATATATAGGAGTACAATGATCTACTTGGAGTACAAGACAAGCCAGAACAAATCCTAGTCCATCTCGTCTTTCCTAATAATCACGATACTCAACATCCCCCCGCATTCACAACGGTAGCGACGCAGACGGTGAGACTGGAGAAGAATCCGAAGGCAAGCCGATGGACACCCCCCCATAGTCGTAACGGTCGACGCATCACGGAGTCGTGGCTGGAGTGGAAACCAGCGAGGTTGCTCAAGCAGGCGGTAGCCCTTTGTGCCGTTTGTCAATGTAGCCAAGAGCATGGGTGGTGGAACCGTGGTCGAGGTAGCCGTGCGAAGAATGCCGTGGTCGATGTCGCGTCGGGGTGGCCGATGTCGAGGAAGTCGCCGTGGAGCCGCGGGCGCAAGAGGGCGCCGAGTTAGTCATGGGCGCAGTGGTGACGAGGTAGTGGTGCGCCAGAAGGATGATGGTGTTGACGACGCATCGCGGCGGGTTTGCCAAGCCCGGGGACACATCATGGACGAAGGCACGCACCGGTGTTGCCAGCACCGGGCATGCGTAGACGGACGAAGATGAAGTTGACGAAGCACCGACCAGGCTTGCCAGGCCCGGGGACATGTTGTGGATGAAGGCACGCATCGGTGTTGCCAGCACCGGCCATGCATAGACGAGGGACCTGCATGAGCTGTACGCCATGTCGGAGAAGTCGGAGGGGCCAGCAGAGAAGAACTCGACGACGATCGATGGTCGGAGTAGACGAAGTGGTCGGGGTAGATGACGGCAACGCTGGCGACGGGCTGGTGCTTGGACGAAGACGAAGGGGGTGGGCGGGCGGCGGTGGCGGCCACAGAGGTAGCGGCGGCGGCGGCAGATAGGTTAAAAGTGTGGCGGCGGTGCTCGAAGTAGGCGAAGAACCCTGACAACGTGACGAAGACCGGCGCGGACGGTGGCGTTCCCGCGCCAAGGGAGACGGCGCGGAGCATACCACGAGAGGTCGACGGCGGAGTGGATCGCGGGCCGCGGCGCTACGGCCCGAGGGGCGACGCAGCGGCGGCGGGCAGGTCGGGGCGACGGCAGGAAGACCTTGGGGCGGCGGCGGGGACCGCGGGCCGCGTCACGACAGCCCGAAGGGGCGGCGCGTCGGAGAAGTGTGGGTCGGTGCAACCGCGGGGACGGCCGCGGGACGGCAGCGTGGACCACGTGCCACGGTCGCTACGGCCTGACAGGGTGACGTAGCGGCGGTGCAAGGGCCGGTGTTGCCACAGGGACGACCTGGAGCAGATGGCCTCGGGGCGGCGGTGGACCGCGGGCCGCGGCACTACGGCTCGAAGGGGCGACGCAGCGGTGACGAGGGTCGGTGCAGCCGGGAGAAGAACCACGGGGCGGCGGCGCTGCGGCCCAACGGGGCGACGCAGTGGCAGCCCGTTGTTCGATCGGTAGAGGGGCGCGCTGAACTCGGGACAGTCTTCACGGGGCCTGCGGAGGCGCACACCACCGACGGACCAGGTCGGTCGCATGGCGTAGATGAGGCGGATCGCGGCGGCAGGCGGGTGATCAACCCAATCGCGCGCAAGGTCGGGGGCACCGCTCGGTGGAGACGGGGTGGCGGCGGAGTCCGAGATGAAGCCAGAGACAGCGGGCGGCATGGCCGCTATGATTGGCCGCCGCATGGCGCGAGGCCACCACGTCAGGGTGATGCAGGAGTCCTGGTCGGAGCAGGGCAGTGACGGCCGGCGTAGATCGACGGGCGGGCTGGCGCGCGGACGACGGCCTTGAGGGCTGCCTGTCACGTGAGGCCACCTGGTCGGTGAAGTAGCCGGCCGGTCGCGCCGGTGTCGGAGTAGAGGCGCGGGGTGTCGACGGCGGCGGTGGGCGACGCAAACCGATCCAGTGGATCGGAAAACCAAAAAGTAGATGCCGATCAAAGCGACCGAAGAGAGAGAGAGAGAAAAATCTGGATCAAAGGATCAAGAAAAAGATTCTCTAGGGCGGCTGGCCAACACGGCCGGCGGTCGAACCCTAGGTACGGGCGGCGCGGCCCTCACGGCGGTCATGGAGGCCGACCGCCCCGGGGGCGGCGCGCAGGTGCGGAAGCGGCGGCGGATAGGGTTTAGAACCCGGAAACTGATACCATATTAGAAGGGAGAGAGAGGATTGGTGGAATAGTCGATGTATCGCTTGAGTCTCGTGGGCATATATATAGAAGTACAATAATCTACTTGGAGTACAAGACAAGCCAGAACAAATCCTAATATATCTCGTCTATCTGGTGGGGGATTGTTGAAATTTGCTAGTGGGCTTTTGGCCCAAAGCCCAACTAAATTTCTGAAATTCTCTTGGCCCATTCATGCACACATGTGAGTGGAGTGAGTGAGGCTAAAGTTTAGTCCCACCTCATAAGTTGAGAGAGAGTTGCACCTCTTTATAAGGTGAGCTCTCCTACCACTTGTATGAGCATGAGAATAGGAGACCTACACGCGCGCTCCTCCTCCTCGCTCACCTCGCCACGCCACGCCTCGTCACGACGCGCCGCGGGTTGCGGGATTGAGCCGAGCCGAGGATAGAGCTATGCACGTTGTCTATATTTTTGCTGCTCGGGAAAAATTAATGAGTCATTAATTAATAATTAACGGGCACGTTAATTACTGAACCGTTTTCGATTCTTTTGGATCGTGACGACTCGGACGTGGGGTTTACTCCCACGACCTACCCGGCCCGCACTATATAGTCAGGCAGACGTCTACCCTAGCCGCCGCCGCTTCGTATGGTTTCTCACCACCGCTCCAGTCCATTGCGCCGCCGATCAAGTCTTCTCCATCCATCCATTCGGCGTGCATCGGGAGAAGGGACAGCAGGCCTCCGGAACCCCGCCTCTCGTGATCCTGTACGAGAGAGGGGCGATCAGGTTTTTGGGGAGCGCACTCGCGCGACTGCTGGCAGCGACGACTTAGCGAACGACGACTTCTTCCCCGACCTCAGCAACCTCATCCTCGACGACATGGGCGACAACGTCAACGCAGGCGGTGCTGCTCCCGCTGCACCGTACGTGATTCTATCTTTCCTGTTCGAGATCGTGGTAGAATTCATGTTTCTAGTATGTGTCCTAGATGTGATCTGTTCATCTGCTATGCTAGTTCGCATGATTAGTTCAATCTCTGCTACTGTAGTCATGATTTATCTTCTGTTTATTCGGATTAAATCTCGTAGTAATTTGCTCATATTTTCAACAATCCAGAAACCTGATTATAGGCAATTTACTCCGAGTGGTTTTGTTGCGCATCTGAAGCCGCCTGCCTTTAAGGGGGCGCAATATAAGAGGTGGCACACGAGAGCAGTCTACTGGTTTCAGACCATGGGCTGCTATGACGCCACTAAGGGCAAGCCTGAGGGTGATCTTAATCCAGCACAACTGGAAGCTTTTGAGAAGATCGATACTCTCTTTAAAGGCGCTCTTCTGGGTGTTCTTGATGATTCCATTGTGGATTCGTATATGTCGTTTGATAACGGCAAGGACATGTGGGCTGCGCTCGAGGCCAAGTTTGGTGCCTCGGACGCCGGTAGCGAGTTGTACGTCATGAAGCAATTTTATGACTACAAGATGACTGATGAGCGCTCTGTTGTACAGCAGGCTCATGAGATACAGTCGCTCGCAAAAGAACTTGAGCTCTTCAAGTGTGTGTTGCCGGACAAATTTGTGGCTCGAGGCATTATTGCCAAGCTTCCACCTTTGTGGAACAATTTTGCTACTTCCCTGAAACACAAGAGACAAGAGTTTTCCGTTGCGGGTCTCATTGGTACTCTTGATGTTGAAGAGAAGGCGAGAGCAAAGGACACACGTGCTCGAGTTGCCGAGGGAGCCTCTAGTGCCCACATGGTATAGAAGAAGAAATTCCAGCCCAATAAGTTCAAAAACAACAAGAACAAAACTCAGGGGAAAGGCAAGTTTGATACAAAGAACAAGCCATCACATTCTACCAACTTCAAGAAGAATTCTCATAAGAAGGGGAAGGGGCTTTGCCATGTCTGCAGTGATCCTAATCACTGGGCTCCCAAGTGTCCTAACCGCTTTGAGGAGCGCGAACATGAGAAGGGCGACAAGTCCGCTAATGTTGTCATCGGTGATACTGATATGAAGGAATCAGGGTACGGTATTTTTCCTACCATCCTTTCAGTATTTCAATCCCCTGATTGGTTAATTGACACTGGTGCCAATGTACATGTTTATGCTGACGCCTCCATGTTTTCTTCTTACCAGGCCACAGGGACTTCTCCCGTGCTGATGGGGAACGGGTCACATGCCATCGTTCGAGGTGTTGGTACGGTCGATCTGAAGTTTACTTCGGGGAAGACCGTGCGTCTGAAGAACGTTCATCATGTGCCGTCCATCAATAAAAATCTCGTTAGCGGTTCCCGTTTATGTCGAGGTGGTTTTAAGTTGGTTTTTGAGTCCAATAAAGTTGTAATTTCCAAGTGTGGACAATTTGTTGGAAAAGGCTATGAGTGCGGAGGCTTGTTCCGCCTATCTTTGTCAGATATTTGCACTAAAGTTATTAATAATGTTTGCCACAATAATGAGTCAGATATTTGGCATGCACGACTTTGTCATATTAGCTTTGGTTGCATGACGCGGCTAGCCAATATGAATTTAATTCCGAAAATCTTGACTGTCAAAGGCTCTAAGTGCCAAGTATGTGTGCAAGCTAAACAACCTCGCAAGTCCCATAAGACTGCAGAGGCAAGAGACTTGGTGCCACTAGAGCTTATACATTCTGATCTTTGTGAGATGAATGGCGTGTTGACAAAAGGTGGAAAGAAATATTTCATGACGTTGATTGATGACTCCACTAGACATTGTTATGCATATCTTCTGAAATCAAAAGATGAGGCTTTAACTTTCTTTAAAAACTATAAAGCTGAGGCAGAGAACCAACTTGATCGAAAAATTAAACGGCTTAGGTCCGATCGTGGTGGAGAGTATTTTTCTAATGAATTTGATCTGTTTTGTGCGGAACATGGTATAATCCATGAGAGGACGCCTCCCTACTCACCTCAGTCTAATGGGGTGGCCGAAAGAAAGAACCGAACTCTAACTGATTTGGTTAACACCATGTTAGACACATCGGGTCTTTCCAAGGAATGGTGGGGGAGGCGCTAATGACCGCGTGTCATGTCCTAAACCGAGTTCCCACAAAGCATAAGACCATGACTCCATTTGAGGAATGGGAAAGGAAAAGATTGAAACTCTCTTACCTACGTTCTTGGGGTTGTTTGGCGAAAGTCAATATACCAATTCCCAAGAAGCGCAAGCTTGGACCAAAAACCGTGGATTGTGTTCTTCTGGGCTATGCTTTTCATAGCATTGGCTATAGATTTTTGATAATAAAATCTGAGGTATCCGACATGCATGTTGGTACGATTACGGAGTCTAATGATGCAACTTTCTTTGAGGACATATTTCCTATGAAGGATATGTCAGGTTCATCAAATCAGGAGATACCTATTCCATCTAGTGAGGAACTCACTGTAATTCCTGAACCCACCATTGCGATGGAACACGTTGAGAATCCTGTTGAGGGTGACAATGAAACTCCTATAAGGAGTAAGAGACAGAGGACTGCAAAGTCCTTTGGTGATGATTTCATTGTGTACCTTGTGGATGACACACCCAGGACTATTTCAGAAGCCTATGCATCTCCTGATGCTGACTACTGGAAGGAAGCTGTTCGTAGCGAGATGGATTCCATCTTAGCTAACAGAACCTGGGAGATCACTGACCGTCCTTATGGGTGCAAACCTGTAGGATGTAAGTGGGTGTTCAAGAAGAAGCTTAGACCTGATGGTACGATTGAAAAGTACAAGGCACGGCTTGTGGCTAAGGGTTATACCCAGAAAGAAGGTGAAGACTTCTTTGATACTTACTCACCCGTGGCTAGACTGACCACAATTCGGGTGCTACTATCACTGGCTGCCTCACATGGTCTTCTCGTTCATCAAATGGACGTTAAGACGGCTTTCCTCAATGGAGAGTTGAAGGAGGAAATTTACATGGATCAGCCAGATGGTTTTGTAGTACCTGGTCAAGAAGGAAAGGTGTGCAAGTTATTAAAGTCTTTATATGGCCTTAGGCAAGCTCCTAAGGAGTGGCATGAGAAGTTCGAAAGAACATTAACTGGTGCCGGCTTTGTAGTAAATGATGGTGACAAGTGTGTGTACTATCGCCTGGTGGGGGCGAAGGAGTTATTCTTTGTCTATATGTCGATGACATATTGATCTTTGGAACCAAACTTGATTTAATCAAGGAGGTTAAGGATTTCTTATCTCGCTGTTTTGAGATGAAGGATCCAGGAGTAGTTGATGTTATCTTAAACATCAAGCTGTTGAGAGATGAGAATGGTGGGATCACACTGCTTCAGTCTCACTATGTGGAAAAGGTTTTGAGTCGTTTTGGGTATAGCGACTGCACGCCTTCTCCAACTCCATATGATGCTAGTGTGTTGCTTCGAAAGAATCGACGGATCGCTAGAGATCAACTGAGGTATTCTCAGATTATTGGCTCACTTATGTATTTGGCGAGTGCCACGAGGCCTGACATCTCTTTTGCTGTGAGCAAGCTGAGTCGGTTTGTGTCAAAACCGGGAGATGATCATTGGCATGCGCTTGAGAGAGTTATGCGCTACTTGAAGGGCACCGCGAGCTATGGGATTCACTACACCGGGTATCCAAGGGTACTGGAGGGTTATAGTGACTCGAACTGGATATCTGATGCTGATGAGATTAAGGCCACAAGTGGTTATGTTTTTACACTTGGTGGTGGCGCTGTTTCCTGGAAGTCTTGCAAGCAGACCATCTTAACGAGGTCAACTATGGAAGCAGAACTCACAGCATTCGACACTGCCACTGTTGAAGCAGAGTGGCTTCGTGAGCTATTGATGGACTTATCTATGGTTGAAAAACCAATACCCCCTATCCTGATGAACTGTGATAATCAAACTGTGATCGTCAAAATAAACAGTTCTAAGGACAATATGAAGTCCTCAAGGCATGTGAAGAGGAGATTAAAATCTGTCAGGAAACTGAGAAACTCCGGAGTTGTTACGCTGGATTATATCCAAACGTCGAAAAACTTGGCAGATCCCTTTACAAAGGGTCTATCACGTAATGTGATAGATAATGCATCGATGGAGATGGGTTTGAGACCCACCGCATGAGTTGTCCATAGTGGTAACCCACTCTATGTGATCGGAGATCCCGTGAAGTAGAAGTGGGAGACAAGCTGTTGGTCAGCTGAGAGGAGAGTATCCTTATTTTAATTATCCCACTCCGTGAAGATGCAATACTCTCCTGATCTGCATGGCAGGTTGATATCTATCTTAATGTGTTCCAAGTGGCTTATTTGAGTAAGCAGAGATGTTGTCTTGCAGAGCATCTCCTGAGGAACACACCTATATGAATTTGACTGTTAACGTCGCAGTCTGTGAGAAGTGGGTGCTCTCTAATAAATTCATGAAAGGCCCTGGAGTACGACGTATACGCTCCACCCGCGGGGAAGCCTTGCGGCAGCCCAGTACCGGTCAAGAATTTGTGTGAAACTAGTCTCGCAGAAAACTTGTAGTTCAAGGCATAGTCCACTATTCAAGTTGTGATCTAGTGTAGCATAAATCTCTAAGTGGAAGTTCAACTTCACAGTCTCCACTAAGCACCAGTATATAAACAATGTTTTGGAACCAAATGGTGAAATGTGCCAATGAGACTTTGTGGGGGATTGTTGGAATTTGCTAGTGGGCTTTTGGCCCAAAGCCCAACTAAATTTCTGAAATTCTCTTGGCCCATTCATGCACACATGTGAGTGGAGTGAGTGAGGCTAAAGTTTAGTCCCACCTCATAAGTTGAGAAAGAGTTGCACCTCTTTATAAGGTGAGCTCTCCTACCACTTGTATGAGCATGAGAATAGGAGACCTACACGCGCGCTCCTCCTCCTCGCTCGCCTCGCCACGCCACGCCACGCCACGCCTCGCCTCGCCTCGTCACGACGCGCCGCGGGTTGCGGGAGTGAGCCGAGCCAAGGACAGAGCTATGCACGTTGTCTATATTTTTGCTGCTCGGGAAAAATTAATGAGTCATTAATTAATAATTAATGGACGCGTTAATTACTGAATTGTTTCCGATTCTTTTGGATCGTGACGACTCGGATGTGGGGTTTACTCCCATGACCTACCCGGCCCGCACTATATAGTCAGGCAGACATCTACCCTAGCCGCCGCCGCTTCGTATGGTTTCTCACCACCGTTCCAGTCCATTGCGCCGCCGATCAAGTCTTCTCCATCCCTCCTTTCGGCGTGCACCGGGAGAAGGGACAGCAGGCCTCCGGAACCCCGCCTCTCGTGATCCTGTACGGGAGAGGGGCGATCAGGTTTTTGGGGAGCGCACTCGCGCGACTGCTGGCAGCGACGACTTCGCGAACGACGACTTCTTCCCCGACCTCGGCAACCTCATCCTCGACGACATAGGCGACAACATCAACGCCGGCGGTGCTGCTCCCGCTGCACCGTACGTGATCCTATCTTTCCTGTTCGAGATCGTGGTAGAATTCATGTTTCTAGTATGTGCCCTAAATGTGATCTGTTCATCTGCTATGCTAGTTCACATGATTAGTTCAATCTCTGCTACTTTAGTCATGATTTATCTTTTGTTTATTCGAATTAAATCTCGTAGTAATTTGCTCATATTTTCAACACAAACGCCTTACAAGAAGAGCCCTTGTTTCCATCAAGGACGCTTGAATACTCACTATTGTCAAGCACCAAGAGTTGGTGCCCACATCCTCTTCATATGCCTCTATTACTGAGAAATGCTAGTTTGACATGCAAGTGGAGCTCAGCGAGAATCAAAAAGTCCTTACTGAAGGACACGTAGACACTTCCCCATAATTAACTCCCTTTTTCTAT
>NC_057798.1:701615133-701636919 GCF_018294505.1 Triticum aestivum | reverse complement strand
CAGGCAGAAGGTGCGGCGGCACGCCGCGCTCGTCGTTGAGCCTCTGCATATGTTTGTGTTGTTTTTTTAATATGAAGTAAGAGAAGGAGTGGTGGTGGCATTGAGGTCGATCTAGTTGCAAAGAGGTCTCTTTATGCTCATGGTGGCCAAATTCTAGCTTCATAGACCTAGATAAGGAGAAGAGCTTTGTGGATTTGGTAGTAGTTTGTAAGTATTTCAGATGACTTGCCTTTGATATGCATTTTTTTGCAGTCGTTGTCTTTTCGGATGAGATCATAATTATTTTTGTGGGGTTGGTTTCTTTGCCTGGAGTCATGTCAAATATTCTTCTTTCAGTTGGCATTAATTAATTTTCTTCAAGCTAGAAGAGTTGGTCTTCCTCGTCTTGATAAAGGGTGGTACTTGTCTATAAGATTCTTGAAGTTTATTAAAGTTGGAAAATAGGATGAAACAACAGTTGAGCATACATTATAGGACAGGGATTTTAATCTAAGAAATTAGGCATGAAGATAGACAAAAAGTAACTGAGACGGAATGTTAAATTTGGTGTTTTGACCTTTTTGCGAAAGTGTAGCCAGATCTGACCTGGTTCAATTTTGTTGGGATCTGACCCTTTTTGTACCGCCAAGGTCGATGTCGATAGGGTATAACAGCCTACCGCCAACGCTTCGGTGATGGGCAGAATACACGACCGCCCACGTAACCACACGACAGGCCACATACGTTGCGGTCGCCGGCACCGGCCACAACGTGGAAGCACAGCGTGGACGCTGGATGACTCAGGAGGAGGAGCTCGGAGAACAGAGAGGTGGGGGAGGAGCATGGGGAAGAAGAGGCGTTAGGGCATCACAGAGTTCCAACTGTAGCTTGCTCGCGCGCAAGCTCATATGGTTGGTGGCGGAGGTGTGTGTCTGAGATGCAGAGTGAGAGGACTGGGGAAAAGACGACTTGTTTGGTTGTGGTGGATGGCTTCTAGAGGGGTCGTGGTCTTGACCGGGCTTTCTAGCGGGATCGTGGTCGTGGAGAGATGAACGTGAAAAACACGCAAAACCAGGAGTGAAACAAAAAAACTGATGTCACGTGTTGGCTCATGATGGAATGAGTGGTAGAACTGGGAATGCATGGTAGAGGCTCTTGCTTAGCCACTTTAATCCTTTTTAAATATGAGGTGGCCAAGTTATAAGAAATAGCCGCAAATTCGACTTCCAAAAAATTATGAACTGCTTTCAAAATTCCAAACACTTTTAAAATTTGTGAATGGTTTTTTAAATATCAAACATTTTATGAACAAACCGAGCAAATTTTCAGAGTCCAAACTTTTTTGAAAAAGTATGAACAATTTCTAGAAAAATGAGAATAGTTTTCTAAAATTTTGAACAAATTTTGAAAAAGCGGGAACAATTTTGTGATCCCGAATTTTTTTTAAAAGAGAAATATATTTTAAAAATCCCTGGACAATTTTTAACACTATTATTTGTTTTTTAATTTGTGACGAAATTATGAAAATGGAACATTTTGGTTAAATTTGAACATTTTCTTAAGATCCCAAATACTTTACAGGAACCATGAACAATATTAGAACTTTCAAACATTTAAAAAAACTATTTTTTAAAAAAAAATTGTGAACACATTTTGAAAACCAGGAACAATTTTCTGAATTCTGAAAATATTTGAAATTTCCAATAATTCTTTTGAAAGAAGAAAAATAAACTTGAAAAAAGAAAAAAGGGAATGAAAATAAAAACAAGAAGAAAACTTAAGAAAGCAGAAAAAGAGAAGAAGAAAAATATTGTTTTAGAAACCTTCTAGAAGGTTCCCAAAACCAATTAAGAACCAATATAGAAGGTTCCCAAAACTAGAACGAGGGAAAAGTTCAAATGGGCAAGTCCATATGCTTCGCTCATACACTTCCTAGTGCGTAGCGGTGACAATTTGCCGCAACACGTGACAGATATTACTTCTCGATGATTTAGTATAACTTTATACTAAACGCGTAGAGAACCGTTATCGTATGTGGGCTCACGTTGCTAATCTCAGGGCGATATCGACAGATCGTGGATTATGTGCGGAGACTTTAATGAGGCGATGTGGCAGCACGAACAATTTTCACGGACGACCCGTGTGGAAAGTCAGGTCATTGTTCCGGGACTGTTTGATAGTGTGTGAACTTGAGGATATGGGCTTCTCTGGTGCTCCATTCACGTACGACAATGGGCAGCAGGGCGACAGAAACGTTCAAGTTCGGTTAGACCGAGCGTGTGCAGATGAGAAGTGGAGGGAGCTGTTTCCGGATGCGTAGGTGGTGCACTTGGCTAGCTCCTGTTCCGATCACAGCCCTATACTCAATAAGCTAGACAAGCATGATGCCAAGCGATATCGGCCCTCCCCACGGTATGAGATAATGTGGGTAAGGGACCCGGCTTTGTCTAGGCAGGTTGCTAATACATGGAATATGAGGAAACCCAATGGAGAATCAGGATCAGTTCTGTGATGCTCCGAAAATATGATGAATAGCTTGAGACCTTGGAGTAATGAACACTTGGACATGTCACCAAAGCGCTAGAAAATTTGAGGAAAGAAATTTCTGAATTACAGATGGGTAGTACAGATCATGCAACCATACATCAAAAGATGAATCTTCTTGATGGGCTTCTTTACAGGGAAGAAATGTTGTAGTTACAACGGTTACATATTACAAGGTTGAAAGAACGGGAGCGGAATAATGCGTATTTGCATCCTCAGGCGGTCTAGCGGGCAAGAAGGAATTACGTACAAAAAGTTCGCAAAGATAAGGGCACATGGTGTAGCGTGTCGTGAGACATGGAGGGGATGGCAACCTCCTATTTCAAAGAGGTGTATACTAATTAAGGACCCAACCTTAAGTCCTGATGTGGTCCTAAATTGCATAGAGCCAAAGGTAACTGTTTATATGAATACAACTTTGTGTGCACTGTTTTCAGAACAAGAAGTGCCGGGTGCCTTATTTCAGATTGGTCCTCTTAAGGCACCTGGCACGGACGGCTTTCATGCTAGGTTATATCAGCGAAACTGATCGGTTCTCAAGAAGGAGATTATTGTTGATGTGTTGATACTTTTTTTTGTAGCCTGGGGTCATGCCGGATATACTGCTATCATCCTAATTCCTAAGGTCACTCACCCCAAGGAACTTAAGGATTTTAGGCCTATTAGGGCATCTTCAGCCGTTGGCCCTCCCAGGACGCATAAAAATCGCCCCCTGGGGGCGAGCCGGCGATACACTCGGCGCTGGGGGCGGTTTTGCGCCCAGTCGTCGCCCCCAGCTCGCCCCCAGGCGCCGAAATTGGCCCACTTTGCAGCCCAATTTCGGCGAATAAACGGCCCATATGGGCGAGAATAGGCCCATATTCGGCGTGGTTTCGCCGTGTCTCGGCGTTCAATTATCAACACAATTATTCCTTATCACATATTTCATCACAGAAAAATCAAATACTTCAACAAAATACTACAACAACAAATAGTTCAATACAAATTATATAGTTTAACAAATAAAAACTCGTATTTCATCACGCGGCGTCCCTCTTGAGCCTCCATAGGTGCTCAATCAGATCTTTTTGCAGTTGATGATGCACCTGTGTGTCACGGATCTCCTGACGCATACTGAGATAGGCAGTCCAAGTTGCCGGTAGTTGGTGATCAACTTCGGCTAGAGGACCCTGCCTGTAGTATGGTTCAGTGTCAAACACTGGGTCTTCTTGCTCGCTCTCGATGATCATGTTGTGCAAGATGACACAACAAGTCATGATCTCCCACATTTGATCTTTCGACCAGGTCTGAGCGGGGTACCGAACAACAGCGAGTCGAGGTTGGAGCACACTGTCGGTGTCAAAACCGGCGGATCTCGGGTAGGGGGTCCCGAACTGTGCGTCTAGGCGGATGGTAACAGGAGACAAGGGACACGAAGTTTTACCCAGGTTCGGGCCCTCTTGATGGAGGTAAAACCCTACGTCCTGCTTGATTAATATTGATGATATGGGTGGTACAAGAGTGGATCTACCACGAGATCAAGGAGGCTAAACCCTAAAGCTAGCCTATGGTATGATTGTTGTAATGTATGTTGTATATCTGCTTTATCGACTAGCCTGGCCTCGGTTTATATAATGCACCAGAGGCCTAGGATAACAAGAGTCCTAGCCGAATACGCCGGTGGGGGAGGAGTCCTTGTCTTGATCGCCAAGTCTTGTGGAATCTTCCTTGTATGCGGCACCTCTCCGGACTGGCCCATGAGTATGCGGCCCTGGGGGTCCTCGGCCCAATCTAAACGATTGGGGGACGATGTGGTGAATACCCCCTAGTCCAGGACACCGTCAGTAGCCCCTTGAACCGGTCTTCAAGTTAGGGACGCTCCTCGATTCTTCCGAAGTATTCTTCATCTTCGGTTGCCGGTCTTGAAAACTGGTTCAACAAATCTTCTTATCTTCTATCTTGAGGATCGCCGAAATGCATTCGACGAGTTTACACGTCGGGTATCCGAGGAGCCCCTTTAAGTTTCCGGCCTTTATCAATGCCTTGTTATTTTTTATGCCACACCTCGGGTTTGAAGTTGTTCCCGGGCGGCAGCGTCCTCTTGCGTCCGAGCTCTAACGCCGGACTTCATTCGAGGTATCTTTTGCAGCCGAGCACCAACGCCGGACCGCTTCCCAGTTTTAACGCCGGAACGTATCCGAGCTCCAACGTCGGATTATGTATCCGAGCTCCAACGCCGGACTATGTATCCGAGCTCCAACGCCGGACTGTATCTGAGGTGTCATAAATCACCTTGGTTCAAAGAAGTTTGAAGGAGTTTAACTGAGCTTAATGCCGGAAATGCCCTCTATGGAGCCAGCCACTAGCGCCCGACCTTTATGCCAGACTGCTTGCGGGGTGGTGCACCACCCCGACTGTGGGCCGATTTTTTGTCAATATTTTTTATTATTGCAATTTATTCTCTGCCGAGATATATAGCCAGTAGCCCTCAAGGTGTGTATCGGTCTAAAACCCGAGATGCACCTGAAGGATGACGTAAGACCGCTGATCCCAGTAGCCGCTGAAACTCAGGTTGATTTGCAAAATCGGCCTGAGGATCAAGTCCAAGCTCGGCAGAATACTTCGGGACACTAAAAGCGGCGTGCTCAGTCCTCGAGACTCAGGTTGGGTGCGGCCGACCAACCTGAGTATCAAAATCTCCTCGGAAAATATATTGCACATAAATTTTTTTGCATTGGGCAAGCACTGCAGTAGCCCCCGGGACACTGGTCGGGTGGCAACACCAGATCAGGGGATCAATATGCCACTTTGATATGTTTTAAATAATAAGCCCGAAGCCCAGTAGCCCCCGAGCCTTAATGCGGGCACGGGTGGCCGAATTAAGGATCAATATCCATAGTAAAATCACAAATTATGTGTAATGACTCTACGTATCCAAGTACTTTACGTCATTGATGCTCGGATCCGCATTGTACAAAACTTTGTTGACCGACCATCGGCTTCCACCTCCTCGGCCAATAGCTGAGGAGTGTTTGTCCTACTTTATAAAGCCTTTATGAGGACGACAAACAAGGCAATCTGGCCATACGGTTTTACAAACAAAGGTACGCGGAGAGATATATTATATTACTATTTAACAGAAGAAATGTCTTCCAAAGAAAATAGTCCCGCTATCGGTTCCTTTCTTTACTAAGCATGATCATAAAACCTCAGCTCCAATGTAAGAGCAAAATATCGAGGATTTAGTTGGGGAGGCTAGTCAATAGCCTCCGGTAGTGTTCGGCGACAGTCGAGGTCAAGCCGTAAACACTTCGGCCAATGTTATGAACGGCCTGTTATTTAACATACTTATCGGATCGCTGACCAGTTTACGCTTATTGTGACAGTCAGTTTTCAGCTTTCTCAACTGAGGTGCTTAACCATATGAGCTGGAAGCACAATCGCAGTGGTTCTCCCTTTGCACGCCTAGCCGAACAAAAAGGAACATAGGAAGCAAGTGCGGGAGCCGGGCAACCCAACTATTGACCGAAGACACAATTCGAATCCGATTCATATATAGCAATATCCGAGAATATTTTTGCCGAAATCCCTGAAAGGTGTTCGGCGTTGCACTGCGAGACTAATGCCGGAAAAGCACA
Source organism: Triticum aestivum (assembly GCF_018294505.1). Lineage (NCBI taxonomy): Eukaryota > Viridiplantae > Streptophyta > Magnoliopsida > Poales > Poaceae > Triticum > Triticum aestivum. The sequence goes on along the minus strand of NC_057798.1, from coordinate 701,630,779 downwards.
AATACTTTAAAAGTGCCAAAAAGCTTGGAAAACCAAGAAACGTCAGTGAAAACATGACGTCCGAACAATATCAAGTGTTCGGTGCCAAGCCGAAAATTGGTCTTAGAAAAAGGAAGTGCTTCTGTCGTGCTTTAACATGATACATCCTATCTCAGGACTTCGAGCGGGTCAGCCTACGGCTTCAACCTCCTATCCCGAGGGCGGAGTACTTCTCATCAGGCCAGTTTAGCAAACTAAACTCTAGCGGCTTTGAGAGAGAAATTAGGCTCCCCGGCTAGTGACCGCACACTTGTGTCAAAAAAAAGGAGTGATAAATAATAAAAACTTTGCAACGACTAAGGAGAAAAACACTTAGTATAAAATGGCTCAAATAAACATAAGAGCCCCCAAGCGACTTGGGTAAAAGTTGACTATATAATGTAAGGTGACATGTAAAATGCCTTCTAGCCAGATTGTAGATCGTTTGTCGTAGCGGACCTTTTCGCTTCAACCTCTGGACCCAATATTCCGGAGTGTGTCCGAATACCCTCGCGGTTATAAAAACCGGGGCATGCGTGGAGACCAGGCATAGGGGTCATCAGTGCTTTATCAGACAAGTGCCCAACTAGTTATGTTATATTACATGGTTAGTAAGAAACATCTTCCAAGGAGAATAGTTCCGTTAGGGGTTCCTTTCCCTGGGAGGCATGCCCTAAAGTGCATGTCCGGACTGCGAAAAGAGCAGAAAAACATCTGGGGGCAGGTAAATAAATAGGTAAGAAATCATCTTTTAGTTCACCGACCGAGTATTCCCTTAAGAACGCTAGCTTTCGGCTTCACCCAGTCTGAGGTACACGTCCGGCTGACACGGCAGTAACAATCGCAGAGGTGCTCCCTTTACCACCTAGCCGAACAATCGGGAACATAGGGGTAAGCACAGGAGCCAGGCAACCCAGCTTGGCCAAAACTTAAGTCATATCGATGCATATAATGGTGAATAAAAGGTACATGCGGAAGTGTGACACATGTGTTGGGCATAAAGCCCGTATTAATAAGCTTCTGTTAAAGAAGCCCCCAGGTATAATGAGCGCGAATAGTGCGTCAAGTGTGTGCAAACAAAGTTTGGACAAGGAAAAATTTTACAAGCCACTTTTTTCCAAAAAAGTATAATGCTTGGTCGAACCGAACACAAGTTAAAAATTTAAAACTTTGAGCATGAAGAGAACTTAGCTGGTTAATGTGTTCGGTATTGACGACGTGGTCCGAGCTTGATGCGGGACAAGGTTCCGTCCCCCAAGCCGGTCCAGAGGTGGCGGAGCAAAGAGCTCGGCATTCCGAAGTGGTGACATAGCTCGGTAAATGCAGAACGGCAGAGTGATGCCGAAGTCCCCGACGTGGGGTAATGAAGTGTTGACGAAGCCCCCCGTCCAGCCGAGCTGACGCCAAAGGATATAGTCCGGCTGGATCATTTTCCTGTGCACAAAAAATAGTGCAAACGGAGATAATAGTAATAAAAATAATAATAATAAATCGTTGCATAATGAATAATTTATGCAAAGTGAGTAATGAAAGAAATATGGCCTGGTGCCGAGGTCGATGTCGATGCAGGGCGTCGGCGTGATGCGGTAAAGGCGTGGCAAAGCCTGAATTCACAAGTTGGTCCGTGCTCCGGATGCGGCGTTCGCCGGACTATGTACGGAGACTGACCGAACCATGATGCGACCGTCGCTAATGCGGCCACCATTTGATAGTCCTGTGAACATATGATGGACAAACCAGAGTAATAATTCCTTGGGAAAAATGAACCCAAAATATTAGGATTAATAGCACCTAGTTTATTTGTTGTAGCAATCCGAAGGAGGATGATGCTGGTAAAGGTTGGCTTGCCGAGGCAAAGCCCTCGGTCCAGCTAATCGTGACGAAGTCGGTCGGCTGGTGACGCCGAAGTGTCTGGAGTAGGTTGATGAAGAGATGATGAATCCTCCGGTCTAGCCGAGATGTCGAAGTAGTTTGGCGTGATGGACACCGGCTTGAAGGAGCAACAGTGCTGCCCTGCCGATGCAGGTCGTGACGTGGTCGATGCCGGCTTGATGAAGCGACTGTGCGGCGATGCCGATATTCCTGCTCCGTGTAATCCGTGGGGCGGCGATGTTGATGATGATTTGTTCTTCGCGATGCCGGACTCTTGTTCGGCTTGCCGAGATGATGATCCGAAGAAGTTGAGCTCGGCTCAACAAAGTGACGACGTGTCTAGCGCAGGTCGGCAGCTGTGGAACAATATTGCCGGACTGGTTTGACACCAGCAATGATGTTGAAGATCATGTTCAGAAGATCTTAAGGTTAGTGGGATGTGTTTGGGAACAATACACAATATCCCATACAAAACTTCCTTCAAAAAGGATGTCCGAAATCCCGTTCATAAAAAAGATGAATTCGGGTCGGATTCGTTCTCGCGCAGAAAACAGATCCGAAAAGTGATGCACTAATCGGAAGGTTCCCGGAGTTCTGACGGTCGGATCAAGCTGAAATTTGAAGGGGTGGTAGATATAGGAATTCCGCAGCCGATCAACGGTTGGATCTTCCAAAGGATGTCCGAGCTAGAAGCTGGACACCACGCCCTAAACTCGTCCAGATTCCCGTCCAGATTTGACAGGGCTCCGGTATATCGTGGATTGCGAGAGATTCCTCCATCGGAACTCGACGAAATTTTCCAGGGTTGTTGTAGTCTCAATTCCGCACAATTCCACCAAGGCGATCATCAAAGCGATACTCGAGGAGGTGGTGGCCGCAGATACGAGTTCGCTGCCCAGAAAAACAGCACGGGCGCTTGAGGGCAATGTTGACGTTGAGCCCCCGAGCTCCATGGATGATTCCTCCGTGATCTTGATAGAGATCGGAGTTGATGTCTGATGAAGGCCCTCGTCCGAACATGGTGATCCGAACACGGGGCGCAATTCTTGGTCGAACCAAGGTGACCAGTCGAGCTGGTGAGAAGGTGCCGAAGTCGCAGTTGATCTGCAGGCGAGCCATCGATCCTTTTGTCGATCACACAGCAAAACTCTCAATGAAAGCACCAATGTCGGTGTCAAAACCGGCGGATCTCGGGTAGGGGGTCCCGAACTGTGCGTCTAGGCGGATGGTAACAGGAGACAAGGGACACGAAGTTTTACCCAGGTTCGGGCCCTCTTGATGGAGGTAAAACCCTACGTCCTGCTTGATTAATATTGATGATATGGGTGGTACAAGAGTGGATCTACCACGAGATCAAGGAGGCTAAACCCTAAAGCTAGCCTATGGTATGATTGTTGTAATGTATGTTGTATATCTGCTTTATCGACTAGCCTGGCCTCGGTTTATATAATGCACCAGAGGCCTAGGATAACAAGAGTCCTAGCCGAATACGCCGGTGGGGGAGGAGTCCTTGTCTTGATCGCCAAGTCTTGTGGAATCTTCCTTGTATGCGGCACCTCTCCGGACTGGCCCATGAGTATGCGGCCCTGGGGGTCCTCGGCCCAATCTAAACGATTGGGGGACGACGTGGTGAATACCCCCTAGTCCAGGACACCGTCACACACCAAATGCTCGCTCGATATCCTTCATGCAAGCCTCCTGTGTGGCTACCGCCTCAAGCACGACACTGCAACCGCCTTTGGCGCCTTTGTACATCCCCTGCCAACCAAATGGGCAGTTCTTCCATTTCCAATGCATGAAGTCGATGCTTCCAAGCATCCCAGGAAATCCTCTTGCTGCATTTTGGGCTAGGATCCGAGCAGTGTCTTCCGCATTGGGTGCTCTCAAGTATTGTGGCCCAAACACTGCCATCACTGCCTGACAGAACTTGTAGAAACACTCTATGTTGGTGGACTCGGCCATGCACCCATAGTCGTCAAGTGAATCACTGGGAGCTCCATATGCAAGCATCCTCATCGTTGTCGTGCACTTCTGGATGGAGGTGAATCCAAGAGTGCCACTGCAATCCATCTTGCACTTGAAGTAGCTGTCGAACTCCCAGATGGAATTCATAATCCTGAGGAAGATCTTTCGGCTCATCCGATAACGGCACCGAAATGTTCTCTCGCCATGAAGTGGAGCCTCGGCGAAGTAGTCGGAGTAGAGCATGCAGTAGCCTTGCAGACGATGCCGGTTCTTTGCTTTCACCCGCCCCGGCGCCGAGCCACCTCGACGCGGCTTTTCATTGCTCGCCAACAGCTGGGCGAGGGCGGCGAGCACCATCAGATGCTCTTCTTCCTGGACGTCGGCCGCGGCTTCCTCCTCCAGCAGCGCGGCGAGCTCTTCCTCCTCATCCGAGTCCATCGCCGAGACAGTCAAAACGCCGAACACCTTGCGCTCCGTGGGCGTGTACCCTCCGTTAAACCGTGCCTCCGCGGCCGGAAACGCCTAGCTGCTGCGGGAGGGGCTGCCGCGGCGAAGCGCTGCTATTTTCCGGCGGGGAATGGCTATCTAGCGGAGTAGGCCGGCGGCCGTCGCCGAGATATAGCTAGTGGTGGCCGAGGGCGCGGGGGGTGCGAGGCGAGTCGGGGGAAGAAAACCTTGACTTTTCCCCTGTCGGTGTGGGCCAGGCGTGCTTTTCCCTAGCGCCGGAGCCCCCAACGGCTCCCCAGCGCGCCGGGTTCGGCCTGTGACCGCCTGGCGGAAAAAAGGTCTGAACCGGCGATTTTCGGCGTCCTTGGGGCGCAACTGGGCCATTTTTTCGGTGCCGGCGCCGAAAAAGTGCCCTGGGAGGCCTGTTGGGAGCGCGGCTGGAGATGCCCTTAGTGTCTACAATGTTGTTTATAAGATTGCCTCGAAGTGCTTGGTGAATCGCTTACGGCCTTTCCTCACTGAGCTCATTTTTTAGAATCAAAGCGCTTTTATCTCGGGATAGCTTATTTCAGGTAATTGAATAATTGCTTTTGAATGCATTCACTACATCAAGTGCTTAAAACAAGACCAGCCTGTTGTGTGTGTATATAAATTGGATCTGTCAAAGGCGGATGATTGTGTGGATTGATACTTTCTGGAGAGAGCTTTGAAAAAATGGGTCATTTCTGTTGGTTGGATATCTTGGACAATGGCTTGTGTTCAAAGTGTTAAATATTCATATTTAGTTCATGCTCCAGCCAACTCATCCAAAATTCCGAACAGATGGAGGGAGGCGGGCAATATATTTCAACACTCTCCCTTACGTCTAGGCTATTTTAGTCCTTAGATGTGCAATCGATGTAGGTCGCATAATCGTTTCTTTATTTAATACTACGTTGGCAGGGTCTTGAACTCAAGAGCTCTTGGCTCTGATACCATATTGAATTCATGTTTCAGCCAACTCATCCAAAAGTCCAAACTGATGAAGGGAGGCGAGCAATATATTTCAGCAATATAGTCAAGTTCAACGGGAAATTATTGGAGAAATTTACCCCTACAAGGGGCCTCTGCAAAGGTGACCCACTATCTCCTTTAGTTTTTTTACCTTCTGCTATTATCAACAAGTCAAGTGTGGAGGAACGTTTGAGGGGTATAACCATATGCAATGGTGCCCCTGTTATATCACATATGTTGTTTGCGGATGATACTATGTCTGCTCAATAGGCAAGGATTGTCAAAGGTTTGCTGAACAATTATGCATCGGCGACAGGTCAACTTATAAACCTGGCCAAGTGTTCCATCCTTTTTTCTGATAATTGTCTAGATGCGGTGGCAGAGGAGCTGAAGAGTACGTTGGAAATTACGCAACAAGTGTTTGACCCAAAATATTTGGGATTACCCGTGCCAGAAGGAAGGATTCATAAATTCCATTTTGAAACAGCTCAAGAAAGAATGAGGCAGAGGTTAGTTGATTGGAGTGAACAATATCTTTCCTCTGGGAACAAAGAAATTTTGATCAAGTCGGTTGGTCAAGCAATACCCACCTACGTAATGAGTTTTTTTAGGCTAATGTCTTGTGTTTGTGAAGATCTCATACGCTTGATGAGACAGTACTGGTGGGGAGTTGAGAAAAGCGAGAAAAAGATGGCGGGGCTAAGTTGGGACAAGATGAGACTCCCTAGGTCGAGAGGTGGTATGGGATTCTGGGGTATGCGGGCTTTCAACCAAGCATTGTTGGTCAAAGAAGCATGTCATATTTTAAACACCTCGAACAGTCTGTGCGCATGCCTATTAAGAGCTAAATACTATCCAAATGGTAACCTGTTGGATACAGTTTTTTCGGGCAACGTACCGGTTGTGTGGAAGGGTATTGAGTATGGCCTGGAGCTGGTTAAAAAAGGTATTATTTGGCGGGTTGGTGATGGTTCTTTGATTAGAACTTGGAGGGACCCATGGATTCCTAGAGGCACAGGTTTTCCGCCTGTCATGCCGAAACCTAATGGTGGCTTTAACTGGGTTGCGGATTTTCGGATGAGAATGGACCTTGGAATATTCAAAGATTACAGGAACATTTTTTGGAGATTGATATCCGGGAGATTATTAAAATTCAGACATTACCAAGGTATCCAAAGATTTTTTTGCTTGGTTTCCTGAGAAAAGTGGCCAGCTTACTGTCAGGAGCGCATACCATCTTGCCGCAAACCTCGTAACTAGGGCCGAGCGAGGTGCGTTTAGCAGTAATCCGTTAGGGGACCGGCCGATCTGGCGGTGCCAATGGGGGGTTCAGACTACCAGGAAAAAGAATGAAAATCACAGTATGGAAGGTGACGACGGGTTCACTGGATACTAACCAATGCAAGAAGTACAGACATTTGTCTGAACGGGTTATATGTTTATGATATGTGGAAAAGATACTGAATCTTGTTTCCACGCCTTGGTGACTTTGTGACCATGCATGTAGGCTATGGGATTTGAAGCGTGAGGTGTGGCCGTTACCTAGCAATGAGAGTGTGGGCATGCATGGGTTTTGAATTACCGAAAAGGGCTTTCGCCCCATTTTATATATAAAGCAAAGATCCACAACAACCCGGTACAAACACACGCCAAGATCATACACGCACACATCCAAGGCAGGATACATAGGTGCTGAGCGCAGCAACAACAACCCTAGCGCTACAAGAGCAACCAGGGTCCTCGACCGTGAACACGCCACCGCGAAGAGATGAAGCCGCATACGACGAACCGTGGGCTCAAAGGCGGTGCCTTCAGGAGGGATACGACACAGGAGCGTTGCCACCGCCCGACCCGAGGATCAGAGTTTCCCCTGGAGCAACACTACGGGCAATGAAAGCCCCGACAACGCCTTCAAGAAGGGAACGAACTTCGCCGCCGCCGGTCCATCCGAAGATAGAACAGGTTTTCACCCCGGCCAACACTTACCGCCACCCAACGCCACACGTTGGTGACCACACCGCCCACACGACCATGGCCACTGGGCAGCACCTAGCCACGGGCTCTGCCCATGAGCATCGCGGAACCACCACTAGGGCCGCCGCCCTGACATCCAAGACCTGGACACCACCTCACTCGAGACCCATCGCTACCACAACCAAAGATGTGGGCGAAAAGGACTCGCCTTTCGCACCCCTAGGTGAAGGAAATATGCCCTAGAGGCAATAATAAAGTTATTATTTATTTCCTTAATTCATGATAAATGTTTCTTATTCATGCTAAAATTGTATTAACCGGAAACTTAGTACATGTGTGAATACATGGACAAAACATATAGTCCCTAGTACGCCTCTACTTGACTATCTCGTTAATTAAATATGGTTAAGTTTCCTAACCATAGACATGTGTTGTCATTTGAAGAACGGGATGTGATGGACATGACCCATCCGTTAGCTTAGCATTATGATCGTGTTAGTTTCATTGCTACTGGTTTCTTCATGACTTATACAAGTTCCTCAGACTATGAGATTATGCAACTCCCGAATACCGGAGGAACACTTTGTGTGCTACCAAATGTCACAACGTAAAAGGGTGATTATAAAGGTGCTCTATAGGTGTCTTCGAAGGTGTTTGTTGGGTTGGCATAGATCGAGATTAGGATTTGTCACTCCGTGTTTCGGAGAGGTATCTCTGGGCCCTCTCGGTAATACTTGTCACCATAAGCCTTGCAAGCATTGTAACTAATGAGTTAGTTACGGGATGAAGTATTATGGAACGAGTAAACAGACTTGCCGGTACCGAGATTGAACTAGGTATTGAGATACCGACGATCGAATCTCGGGCAAGTAACATACCGATGACAAAGGGAACAACGTATGTTGTTGTACGGTTTGACCGATAAAGATCTTCGTAGAATATGTAGGTACCAATATGAGCATCCAGCTTCTGCTATTGGTTATTGACTGGAGACGTGTCTCAGTCATGTCTACATAGTTCTCGAACCCGTAGGGTCCGCACGCTTAACGTTCGATGACGATTGGTATTATGAGTTTATGTGTTTTGATGTACCAAAGGTAGTTCGGAGTCCCGGATGTGATCACGGACATGACGAGGAGTCTCGAAATGGTTGAGACATGAAGATTGATATATTGAAAGCCTATGTTTGGACATCAGAATGGTTTTGGGTGAGTTCGGGCATATATCGGAGTACCGGGAGGTTACCGAAACCCCCCGCGAAGTATATGGGGCTTATTGGGCCATAGCGGGAGAGAGGAGGAGGCGGCCAGGTGGAGGGCGCCCCCCCCCCCAAGCCCAATCTGAATTGGGTGGGGGCCGGCTGAAATAACATGCGGTGCCCCCATGTTTGGTTTTGGTAATTGATGACAATCTCTATGGACTAATGGTTGTCTTGAGTTATATTTGAAGGATTTGTCCATAGGCTTTTCTTGAAGTCCATGTGTTGGTTTCAAGGAGTTTATGAGTTGACCAAGGTGCTATTAAGGAATTATCCAAAGATTGGTCATGCGGGTGTTGAGCTTATTGCAAGCATGTCTTGAAGAAGAAGGTTGTGTGATCATTCATGTTTACCTTCAATACATCATCCAAATGAAGAGAGTTGCAAAGATTCAAGGTTGATCAAGACTAATTCAATAGTGAATCAAGTTGATTAACTCACAAAGCGTAGAAGATGTACCGTGAGGGATCAAGTGATCCCATGGTATGGTAAGCATTGTCCATTGCACTTTGTGTACTAACCCATGGTCTATGTGAGAGTTCTATGTGGGGTTATGTACGTATCCATGGGCTTGCATCAAGAGGAAGATATCATACAACACATGGAAAGGATAACATCAAGTGGTGATCGTCATCAAAATTGCCATGTGCAAGTTCAAGTGGAGCATCACGAAGAGATCAAGTGCTTGAATCTTGCCATCCATTATGGTGTCAATGGACTTGTGAAGATGAGCCAAAGAGTGGCTCACCCATAGTGGACTATGGGGGAGCAATCATCCAGTCTTCATCGAGCCAACGCAATCAAGAAAGGTGGTCCAACTTGAGGGAGTGAAGATCGTCATCATCTAGCTCAAGTGGACCATGTGCAAGGCAAAGGTTTGCCCTTGATAGGTTTTCTATTTTACCGGTCTCATGGTAGTTGTGGGAGACCGGGTTATAGGATCGATTGCCGTACTATCAAGGGGGGCTCTCGATGAGTTGCTTGATCGTATCGTTCGTAGAGAGCTCAAACCATTGCATCCTTGCATCATGTTTCTTGGTTCTTGTTTGATTCTCTTTGTGAGTCTTAGAGCTTATGGTCATCCTGATGACAAGCTTGAGTTCATCGAAAACGGAGTTTGCATGCGTCTTCTATGATGTTTTTGGTGTTGGAGGTTTTACCGGTCTTCTCCGAGGAAGGGTTCTCACCATTTTCTTTTGGGTCTTTTCTCATTTGCTTATTATTGGTATTTCTTTCAAAATTGTGTTAGCCCTTGTCGCTAGCTTTCCAACAAGCTTGGTTTCATCGAATTCGGAGTCCGTTTGCAAAAGTTGTGGCAGCTTTGGTGTTCTGAAAAGGCTGCAGCGGTACTACCGCGAATTGGAGCGGATGTAATTTTTTACTACCGCTCCAGAGCAGTACTACCGTGGCTCCTAGAGCGGTAGTACCGCTCCGGACCAAAAAACTCGTCCCAAGTCCTGCGGAGGTAGGTACGGAAGTATATTTTTTTGTACCGCAAGCAGTAGTACCGCGATCCCTAGCAGTAGTACCGTGAGGACAAGCGGTAGTACCGCTCTATGCGGGTTGTGAGCATAACGGTTGGATTTTCCCCCACCTATAAAAGAGGGTCTTCTTCCCCATTGAACCTTATCCTTTGAGCTCGTGTTCTTCCCCCATTGTTGACCTTCTTCGAGCTTGCTAACTCTCAATCCCTCCATGGATTCTTGCTAGTTTTTGAGGGAAAAGAGAGAGGAGATCTAGATCCACATTTCCACCAATCACTTTCTCCTCTATGTGAGGGGAACCCCTTGGATCTTGATCTTGGAGTTCTTCGTGTTCTTCTTTCGTTCTTCCTCTTATTTTCCTCCCTAGCATTAGTTGCTTCGGTGGGATTTGGGAGAGAAGGACTTGGGCACTCCGTGTGCCCTTGCCATTGCATTTGGTGCATCGGTTTGAGTTCTCCACGTGATACGTGGAAGTTACAAGTTGAGAAGCTTATTACTCTTGGGTGCTTGGTGCCCTTGAGCTTGTTCCTCTTGGGTGCTTGGGCGCCCTAGACGGTTGGTGGTGTTCGGAGCTCAATCATTATGGTGTAAAGCTCCGGGCAAGCATCGGGGTCTCCAATTAGGTTGTGGAGATCGCCTCGAGCAATTTGACGGGTTCCGGTGACCGCCCCCAAGGGTTGCCAAAGTGTACGGGTTCGGTGACCGCCCCCAAGGGTCGCCATTTGTACGGGTTCGGTGACCGCCCTCAAGGGTCTTTAGTGGAATCACGGCATCTTGCATTGTGCGAGGGCGTGAGGAGATTACGGTGGCCCTGGTGGCTTCTTGGGGAGCATTGTGCCTCCACACCGCTCCAAACGGAGATTAGCATCCGCAAGGGTGTGAACTTCGGGATACATCGTCGTCTCCGCGTTCCTCGGTTATCTCTTACCCGAGCTCTTTACTTATGCACTTTACTTTGTGATAGCCATATTGTTCCTTGTCATATATCTTGCTATCACCTAAGTAGTTTTTCTTGCTTAGCATAAGTCATTGGTGCACATAGGTGAGCCTAGTTGTTGTAGGTTTTGTGCTTCACAAATTAACCGCTAGGTTTATTCCGCATTTGTTCAAGCCTCAACCGTAATTATTTTAAAGCGCCTATTCACCCCCCCCCCTCTAGGCGACATCCACGATCTTTCAATTGGTATCAGAGCCTCGTCTCTCTTTGTTGGGCTTAACCGCCTAGAGAGTAAAGATGTCGACTAGAGGATTAGGATTCTCTGACACTCTTAGTTTCGATGGCACAAATTTTGATGTTTGGGTAATTCGCATGCTTAATCTCTTTAGGGTCATAGACCCAAATTTAGAGCGAATTGTAGATATGGGTTTTTCTCCTCCAAAGGATCCCCAAAGATTATCTTTAGAGGATGAGAAAAACTCTTATCTCAATGCTCAAGCTTCTAATGTGCTTTTCGATGTTTTGAGCAATGTAGTTATATTTCAACTCATGCCGTTCCGGGATGCCCATGAGTTGTGGACAAAGCTTCAAGATAAATATGGTGTGTCCAACTTTTGTAAGGATGATTGTTCTCCCTCCACCTCCGGCCGCGTTGTCTTCTCAACTTCTTCTACTTCACCTACAAGTGGTTTGCCACTTGGTAATGACATGGTGAGTAGTGGTGTCCATTGCAATGAAGATAGTGGGCTTATTGTTGATAATCCTTCATCACTTTCTTATTGCAATGCTTCATCTTTGGAATTTAACACTTCTGGCACTCCAAATGTTTCACATGCTTGTGTTCATAGTCCTTGCATATCATGTAGAAATTGCTTGACTAAATCTCATGATGATATGCTTGCTATGTCTTGTTGCCATGATAAAAATGCATCTATTTCCTTGAATTGTTGTGCTAACAATGTAGAGGAAACCGAACACTCCATGGAACAAGATGTGGTGTTTAATGGTGCCTCAAGCCTCAAGGGATCCTACATCATCATCTATTGCTTTTTGCCTTATGGCTAAGGCGTCAAAGGTATCTCCTACTTTGTACCCCAATATGTCTCTTGATGATGATGTTGATGCTAATGATGATGAGGATAATGATGAAGAGAATGATAATGTTGCCTCCTTAAAAACTAAGGGGGAAATTATTTTTAAAGCTCTCCATAAAAATAAAATTGCTCGTTCCAACTTCATGGAAATAATGTCCATTGTCATTGATGGCAAGAAATACATTGAGGAGTTGGAATCTCATCTAGAGGAGCATGAGGCCACCATTGAGAAAATGGAAGCTCATGGGCGTGATTACGCAAATGAGATCGCGGACTATCTCAAGCTCTTGAACATGAACAAACCACCTCCGAATCTCTTGAGGAGACTTTTTCTCTAGAATTATCTAGAGTGAGGGAATCTCATGATAGAGCTCTTGAGGTGGCCAATGATTTCAAAACTAAAAATGCTAAGCTTGAGGTTTCTCATGCTAGACTCCTTGAGGATTTTGAGCACCTCGAAAATGGCTCAAGGGTTATCAAGGGTGAGCTCATCAAACTCACCGAGTCTCATGCCCAACTTGAAGCTTCTTATTTAAAAGAGCTTGCCAAGTTGTCCTCTCCTATTGTTGTAAATGATGATGCTTGTGCTACTAACTCTATTACTTGTGAAGCATCCATTTTGAAGGAGAATGTTGAGCTACGGGCTCAACTTGAGGTGCTATCTAGCAATTATGGGAAATTGGAAGAAAGTCATGAAAATCTCTCAAGCTCTCATGACGATCTTCTAGTATCCCATAGTGTGCTAAAGATAGCTCATGAGTCCATGATTGCTAAGGTAACATCTAGTGAGCCTCATGTGGATACTAGCACTACTTCTAATCAAAATAGTATATTGCCATGTGCTAGTCCTTGTAATTCATCTATTCACAATGTTGGTACATCTTGTGATGAATTGCTTTCCTTGCCTTGTTGCTCTAACGATGAAGCTTATACTTCCTCTAGTACTTGTGTTGAGACTAACCATGTAGAGGAAATCAAAGAGCTCAAGGCCCAAGTCACTTCTTTGAAGAAAGACTTGGAAAAGAGTCATCAAGGAAAATTCACACTCAACAATATCATGAGTGTGCAAAAATCCCCCAATGACAAAGATGGACTTGGATTCAACTCCAACAAGAAGAAGAAGTCCAATATCAACAAGAAGAAGGGCCAAAAACAAGTCAAGAATTTGGAAAAGATTATTTGCTTCAAGTGCAAAATTGAAGGGCATCATGTTAGATCTTGCCCATTGAAGAAGAAGGTCATTAGTGTCAAGCAACAAGGGAAGCGGCTACAAGTGCATTCTCATGCTCAACCTCAAGTTGAAGAAAGGACTCTTCCCAAGAAGACTCAAGCTAATGCTTCTCAAGTTGAGAAATCAAGTGAGAAGAAAGTGAAGAGTAGACGTTGCTATCTATGTCGTGAGAAAGGTCACCTTGCTTCTTCATGCACTAGTGGTAACTTATCCAACCCAATTGTTATTGATGATGTATATTCTCTTGGGAAGGATAAGGTTGGCAATGTTTTTGCCAAGTTTGTTGGTACTCAAAGTGGTTTGAAGCAAAGAACCATTTGGGTAGCCAAGCCTATTGTGACTAACCTCTTAGGACCCAACTTGGTTGGGGACCAACTAGCTCAAACTTGATCAATAGGTGTTGTGGGAGGTCATTGGAGACTTGGATACATTATGAAGAATTAAGGGGACTTCATCTTTCTTGTTGTCTCAAGCCAAGTCAATTGGGTTGTCAAGTTTCTATCTTATATCCAATGTGCCTCCTTGCGGTAACTTGTACTTAAATTGTTTACATTGAAAGTTACTTGCCCCTTTGCATGTTTTGGTTTTGTTCCTTGCATGTGTTTGTATATGTTGTGCTTCCAACTTGCTTATCTTGAGCAATCAAGTATGTGTGTGTTGGTTTGCACATCATGTACATGTGCGTCGTGCGTTGAGACTTTTTGCTTCTTGTTTGTATCCTAGTTGGCTCGTGTGAGAGATTAATGGTACATCCCATTTTGGGGGAGTGATGTGCTTTGTGCACCTCACAATCCTATAAATGTGTGTACATGAGGAATACCATCTAGTATTGATATTACAAGATTATCTAGTCGCTTGGTGGTATATCTCTCATGAGAAATTCAAATTCTAAAAATTCCATTGATTATCTCTTGTTGGTTCCTCCTATTGCCTCTTGTTAAGTTCTTATTGGTATTACATTATGGGGGAGTAATATGCTATGTGCATAGTACAAGCCTAGAAAATGTGTACATTTGAGATATTGTCACCTAGAATTGATATAGTAATTTATCTTGTTCCTAGGTGGCATGTTATCTCTACAAGTGGCAATTTTCTTGTGTGTGTTGTGAAGATGATGTTGGATATCCTTGTTATCTACCACCGGGAATTATTTCCAAATACGCATTGTCTTTTGACAATTGGTAGTCACTTATGTGTGGTAGAATTAATTGATCATCTTTACATTGGCTTTTGTTTTTATTTGCCTTTTCTCTAGCCAAGGTTTGTGTCAACTCCCGTTGTCTTCCATACCACTTGTGGATCTTGTTAATTTCTTGTTCTTGTCTAGTGTTTTCTAGATATAGTGATAGTGGTGATCCCACCTTGTGCATTTGGTATTCAAAGCAAATTCTCTATAGTGCACAAATCATGGGGGAGCTATCCTATTTTCTTTAGAACACTCTTCTTGTGATCCTTATCAAGTGTGTGTTGGTGGAAGGAAAGCCGTTTTCTTTTGGTACCTTGTGCCATCATGAAACTTTGTTGAGAGCTTGGTTTGTTTGGAACCATCCTCTCATTGGGAGTTTGACATCTTTATTTTAGTGTGTATCGATGTATATCTCATTCCTTGATGTATCTTTAATGATATCTTCCAAGTGATGATCTCTCCATTTGGTATCCTTTTCGCTTGGCATTTCTTTGTCTTTTCGTTTCGGTTCTAGAGAGTTTTGAGCATGCATGTTTACTTCATGTATTTTATTTGGCATGCTTTCTTTCTTTGACCGAATATATAGGGGAAACTCCACCAAGTCTCAAATTGGATGAGATGTGCATGATATTTATTTTCATATCTATATGCACATATTTATGTGTAGTTTGTCCTATGTATTGGTGTTTCTAATTATGTGGTCCCAATGAGTTTGGGTACCGTTTAGTTTGTGTTGTTCTTCTAGGAACATTTGGAGATACATTGGATGCTCGGCTCACTCACAAGGAAGGTGTTGTCACCATGTGCATATTGGAGTCAAGCTAGGATGATCAATGAACTACTATCTACCTTCAATTGGTATCTACTACATTATCCCAATGATATCTCGGTAACAAGTATCTATTCATGCTTTCCTCTCTTGCTTTCAACCTTGTGTAGGTTGCATCTTGGCATGATATTCATTTCATATCTTGTGATACTTGTTTCCTTTCTCAAAGCATCCCAACGATGATCTCTTGTTGCTAGTTGTGATGTCTTTGATGGATGTGTGATTGGAATTCATTTATATACAATAAGACCATATCTAGCCAAGTGCTATGCTTTCAAGCAAATATCTTATTGGTATATTTATGACTTCCTTGTGGATATCTTGTTCCTTCGTGTTGTAACTATTTCGGGTGTACATC
>NC_057798.1:701506613-701614743 GCF_018294505.1 Triticum aestivum | reverse complement strand
CATCATGATTTCGTCTACATAGAACCTTATACACTTGAGAGAAATTACATCTCTAGTTGATATCCTTTCTTTCACGTCCACCTTGTCTTTCTTATGTTATTTCTTTGGTGGCTCCGTAAAAGCTTTTGCCTTGAGTGTGTGTCCTCTATCGTTGCATCTTGATGCACTCTTGTGTGGTGAAGATTATTTTCCTCATGCTTAACTTTACGAGGCTTTTGCCATCTTAATTGGCATCCCTCGTCTTGATGAGGCTTTCATCTTTTATCTTCACCACAGGTCGTCACAAGCATAAGTTCTTTATATGCTTATTAGTAAGCTTGTGAACCCATTTGCTAGTTGTGTGTGGGAATGATAGGCCTTGTACCGTGTGCCTCATTCTTTCAAGACTATGTTGATGCTTAATGCTCATCCTAATTTTAGTCTTCTTAAGTGCTTCGCCATGACTCACACACATCATTTTGGTTGAGCCTATTCTTAAGTTGCCTCTTTTACATGTTGCTCAACCATGTGCTTGTTGCAAGTGCTAGGCTTTGTTTCCCATATGCTCACTTGCACTGGATGTGAGTTTCTATTTATTTTGGGGGAGCTATGATCCTATTTTGTGCACTTTGTATTCAAATACAAAAATTCTTATGTGTGCACAAATCATGGGGAGCTTCTCTAGTTTCTTTAGAACACTCCTTTGCGCTTATCATAATATCTTTATTCTTGTGGCATGTAGGGTCATTGGTCTAGTTGGTTCAATTGATATCCGTTGATTGCTTGCTTCAATTGGTATCTTCTGATTGCTTGTGTCTCTCTTTGTTATGTCTTTGTGTCATATCTTTTTGTTGCAATCTTTGGGCCTCAATATAGTTTGTCTTCCTCCAAGTATTGGCAGCTGGATATGTGTATTGCATTCCACTCTCTTGTTGAGAAATACACAATTTATGGAGGAACACCTTTTATTTTGGCCTTCTTAGCTTTTCACCCATTTTGGCAATCGATGCCAATGGGGGAGGAGTTTCAGAGAGTTTTGTGGAGAAGTCTTCTGAGTTTTCTCCTTGCTTTGGTTTTGGTTCCTAAGCATTTGCATCTCATTCTCATGCATCATTGGTTGTTGCATTGCATGGTGATGCATAATTCCTTGTATAAACTCTCTTGAAAGTGATTGTCATCAATTACCAAAATGGGGGAGATTGAAAGAACATGCGGTGCCCCCATGTTTGGTTTTGGTAATTGATGACAATCTCTATGGACTAATGGTTGTCTTGAGTTATATTTGAAGGATTTGTCCATAGGCTTTTCTTGAAGTCCATGTGTTGGTTTCAAGGAGTTTATGAGTTGACCAAGGTGCTATTAAGGAATTATCCAAAGATTGGTCATGCGGGTGTTGAGCTTATTGCAAGCATGTCTTGAAGAAGAAGGTTGTGTGATCATTCATGTTTACCTTCAATACATCATCCAAATGAAGAGAGTTGCAAAGATTCAAGGTTGATCAAGACTAAGTCAATAGTGAATCAAGTTGATTAACTCACAAAGCGTAGAAGATGTACCGAGAGGGATCAAGTGATCCCATGGTATGGTAAGCATTGTCCATTGCACTTTGTGTACTAACCCATAGTCTATGTGAGAGTTCTATGTGGGGTTAGGTACGTATCCATGGGCTTGCATCAAGAGGAAGATATCATACAACCCATGGAAAGGATGACATCAAGTGGTGATCGTCATCAAGATTGCCGTGTGCAAGTTCAAGTGGAGCATCACGAAGAGATCAAGTGCTTGAATCTTGCCATCCATTGTGGTGTCAATGGACTTGTGAAGATGAGCCGAAGAGTGGCTCACCCATAGTGGACTATGGGGGAGCAATCATCTAGTCTTCATCGAGCCAACGCAATCAAGAAAGGTGGTCCAACTTGAGGGAGTGAAGATCGTCATCATCTAGCTCAAGTGGACCATGTGCAAGGCAAAGGTTTGCCCTTGATAGGTTTTCTATTTTACCGGTCTCATGGTAGTTGTGGGAGACCGGGTTATAGGATCGATTGTCGTACTATCAAGGGGGGCTCTCGATGAGTTGCTTGATCGTATCGTTCGTAGAGAGCTCAAACCATTGCATCCTTGCATCATGTTTCTTGGTTCTTGTTTGATTCTCCTTGTGAGTCTTAGAGCTTATGGTCATCCTGATGACAAGCTTGAGTTCATCGAAAACGGAGTTTGCATGCGTCTTCTATGATGTTTTTGGTGTTGGAGGTTTTACCGGTCTTCTCCGAGGAAGGGTTCTCACCATTTTCTTTTGGGCCTTTTCTCATTTGCTTATTATTGGCATTTCTTTCAAAATTGTGTTAGCCCTTGTCGCTAGCTTTCCAACAAACTTGGTTTCATCGAATTCGGAGTCCGTTTGCAAAAGTTGTGGCATTTTTGGTGTTCTGAAAAGGCTGCAGCGGTACTACCGCGAATTGAAGCGGATGTAATTTTTTACTACCGCTCTAGAGCGGTACTACCGTGGCTCCTAGAGTGGTAGTACCGATCCGGACCAAAAAACTCGTCCCACGTCCTACAGAGGTAGGTACGGAAGTATATTTTTTGTACCGCAAGCAGTAGTACCGTGATCCCTAGCGGTAGTACCGCTTTGTGCGGGTTGTGAGCATAACGGTTGGATTTTCCCCCACCTATAAAAGGGGGTCTTCTTCCCCATTGAACCTTATCCTTTGAGCTCGTGTTCTTCCCCCATTGTTGACCTTCTTCGAGTTTGCTAACTCTCAATCCCTCCATGGATTCTTGCTAGTTTTTGAGAGAAAAGAGAGAGGAGATCTAGATCCACATTTCCACCAATCACTTTCTCCTCTATGTGAGGGGAACCCCTTGGATCTTGATCTTGGAGTTCTTCGTGTTCTTCTTTCGTTCTTCCTCTCATTTTCCTCCCTAGCATTAGTTGCTTCGGTGGATTTGGGAGAGAAGGACTTGGGCACTCCGTGTGCCCTTGCCATTGCATTTGGTGCATCGGTTTGAGTTCTCCACGTGATACATGGAAGTTACAAGTTGAGAAGCTTATTACTCTTGGGTGCTTGGTGCCCTTGAGCTTGTTCCTCTTGGGTGCTTGGGCGCCCTAGACGGTTGGTGGTGTTCGGAGCTCAATCATTGTGGTGTAAAGCTACGGGCAAGCGTCGGTGTCTCCAATTAGGTTGTGGAGATCGCCCCGAGCAATTTGACGGGTTCTGGTGACCGCCCCCAAGGGTTGCCAAAGTGTACGGGTTCGGTGACCGCCCCCAAGGGTCGCCATTTGTACGGGTTCGGTGACCGCCCTCAAGGGTCCCTTAGTGGAATCATGGCATCTTGTATTGTGTGAGGGCGTGAGGAGATTACGGTGGCCCTAGTGGCTTCTTGGGGAGCATTGTGCCTCCACACCGCTCCAAACGGAGATTAGCATCCGCAAGGGTGTGAACTTCGGGATACATCATCGTCTCCGCGTGCCTCGGTTATCTCTTACCCGAGCTCTTTACTTATGCACTTTACTTTGTGATAGCCATATTGTTCCTTGTCATATATCTTGCTATCATCTACGTAGTTTTTCTTGCTTAGCATAAGTCGTTGGTGCACATAGGTGAGCCTAGTTGTTGTAGGTTTTGTGCTTGACAAATTAACCGCTAGGTTTATTCCGCATTTGTTCAAGCCTCAACCGTAATTATTTTAAAGTGCCTATTCACCCCCCTCTAGGCGACATCCATGATGTTTCACCGGCCCTCCTTTCCTTCCTCCCCCTCTCCCCCTTCCTTCTCTCCTAGTCCAACTAGGGAAGGGGGGATCCTACTCCCGGTGGGAGTAGGACTCTGATGACCCACAAGTATAGGGGATCTATCGTAGTTTTTTCGATAAGTAAGAGTGTCGAACCCAACGAGGAGCAGAAGGAAATGATAAGCAGTTTTCGATACGGTTTTCTCTTCAAGCACTGAAATAATAGGTAATAGAT
Organism: Triticum aestivum; assembly: GCF_018294505.1. NCBI lineage: Eukaryota > Viridiplantae > Streptophyta > Magnoliopsida > Poales > Poaceae > Triticum > Triticum aestivum. The sequence continues at coordinate 701,610,797 of NC_057798.1, read as the reverse complement.
AGTTTTGTGATAAGATGAATAGTAACGAGCAAAAGTAAATAAAGTAAATAAAGTACAGCAAGGTGGCCCAATCATTTATGTAGGAAAGGATAAGCCTGGACAAATTCTAATAATGAAGAAGGAGCTCCCGAGGACACATTGGGAATTATCGTCAAGCTAGTTTTCATCACGTTCATAAGATTCGTGTTCGGTACTTTGATAATTTGATATGTGGGTGGACCGGCACTTGGGTACTGCCCTAACATGGACAAGCATCCCTATTGCAAGCATCCGCAACTACAAAAAGGAGTATTAAGGTAAACCTAACCACAGCATTAAACATATGGGTCCATATCAACCCCTAACGAAGCAACGCATAAACTAGGGTTTAAGCTTCTGTCCTCTAGCAACCCATCATCTACTTATTACTTCCCTATGCCTTCCTCTAGGCCCAAATAATGGTGAAGTGTCATGTAGCCGACCTTCACATAACACCACTAGAGGAGAGACAACATACATCTCATCAAAATATCGAACGAATACCAAATTCACATGACTACTAATAGCAAGACTTCACCCATGTCCTCAGGAACAAACGTAACTACTCACAAAGCATATTCATGTTCATAAGCATAGGGGTAATAATATGCATAAAGGATCTGAACATATGATCTTCCACCAAGTAAACCAAATAGCATCAACTACAAGGAGTAATCAACACTACTAGCAACCCACAGGTACCAATTTGTGGTTTGGATACAAGATTGGATACAAGAGATGAACTAGGGTTTTGAGATGAGATGGTGCTGGTGAAGATGTTGATGGAGATTGACCCCCTCCCAATGAGAGGATTGTTGGTGATGATGTTGGTGATGATTTCCCCCTCTCGGAGGGAAGTGTCCCCGGCAGAACAACTCCGCCAGAGCCCTAGATTGATTCTGCCAAGGTTCCGCCTCGTGGCGGCGGAGTTTCGTCCCGTAAGCTTGCCCACGATTTTTTCCAGGTAAAAACCCTTCATATAGCAGAAGATGGCAGCCGGAAGCCCACCAGGGGGCCCAGGAGATAGGAGCGCGCCCCCTGTCTCCTGGACAAGGTGTGGCCCCCTGGCCTATTTCTTTTGCCCAAAAATTCTTATTAAATCTAAAAGGTTGTTTCGTGGAGTCTCGGGTCTTTTGGAGTTGTGCAGAATAGGTTTCCAACTTGTGCTCCTTTTCCAGCCAGAATTCCAGCTGCCGGCATTCCCCCTCTTCATGGTAAACCTTGTAAAATAAGGAAGAATAGCCATAAGTATGGAGATATAATGTGTAATAACAGCCCATAATGCAATAAATATTGATATAAAAGCATGATGCAAAATGGACGTATCAACTCCCCCAAGCTTAGACCTCGCTTGTCCTCAAGCGAAAGCCGAAATCGGAAAATATGTCCACATGTTTAGAGATAGAGGTGTCGATAAAAATAAAATACGGACATGAGGGCATCATGATCATTCTAAAAACAGTAACATATATGGATTTTGTCATATGATTTCCTATGTTCAAGTAATAAGCAATTCACAATGTCAAGTATGGTTCAAAAAACTTCATTGGGAACTAACAAACTATAATCTCAGTCATTGAAGCAATTGCAATTTATCGTAATATCAGAAAGAGTCAATAATAGAGCTTTTCAGCAGGCTCACATACTCAACTATCTCGTAGTCCCCTATAATTGTTAACACTCACGCAATACTTGTGGTTATAGAGTTTCAGCCGGACACTGAGAAAGATAGGGGCTTATTGTGTTGCCTCCCAACGTATTCACCTTTAGGCGATGTCAACAATAATAGCCTATGCCAACTTACATGTGACGCCCTCGATTCAATCGTACACTAATCATGCACGCAAACGTGTACGATCAAGATCAGGGACTCACGGGAAGATATCACAACACAACTCTAAAACATAAATAAGTCATGCAAGCATCATAATACAAGCCAGTGGCCTCGAGGGCTCGAATACAAGTGCTCGATCATAGACGAGTCAGTGGAAGCAACAACATCTGAGTACAGACATAAGTTAAACAAGTTTTCCTTAAGAAGGCTAGCACAAACTGGGATACAGATCGAAAGAGGCGCAGGCTTCCTGCCTGGGATCCTCCTAAACTACTCCTGGTCGTCGTCAGCGGCCTGCACGGAGTAGTAGGCACCTCCGATGTAGTAGGAGCCGTCGTCGACGGTGGCGTCTGGTTCCTGGGCTCCGACATCTGGTTGCGACAACCAGGTAGAAGGGAAGGGGGAAAAGGGGGAGAAAAGGAACCGTGAGTACTCATCCAAAGTACTCGCGAGCAAGGAGCTACACTACATATGCATGGGTATATGTGTTAAGAGGCAATATCGGTGGACTGAACTGCAGGATGCCAGAATAAGGGGGGGATAGCTAGTCCTGTCGAAGACTACGCTTCTGGCAGCCTCCGTCTTGCAGCATGCAGAAGAGAGTAGACTGAAGTCCTCCAAGTAGCATCGTATAACATACTCCTACCCGGCGATCCCCTCCTCGTCGCCCTGTTAGAGAGCGATCACCGGGTTATATCTGGCACTTTGAAGGGTGTGTTTTATTAAGTATCCGGTTCTAGTTGTCATAAGGTCAAGGTACAACTCCAAGTCGTCCTGTTACCGAAGATCACGGCTATTCGAATAGATAAACTTCCCTGCAGGGGTGCACCCCGTAACCCAACACGCTTGATCTCATTTGGCCAGACAAACTTTTCTGGGTCATGCCCGGCCGCAGAAGATCAACACGTCGCAGCCCCACCTAGGCCAACAAAAAGGTCAGCACGCCAGTCTAAACCTAAGCACACAGGGGTCTGGGCCCATCGCCCTTAGCACACCTGCATGTTGCGAGGGCGGCCGGAAGCAAACCTAGCCTAGCAGGCGTTCCAATCCAATCTGGCGCGCGCCGTTCAGTCGCTGACGTCACGAAGGCTTCGGCTGATACCACGACGTCGAGTGCCCATAACTTTCCCACGTAGTTGGTTAGTGCGTATAGACCAAATGGCTAGACTCAGATCAAATACCAAGAACTCGGTAAGCGTGTTATTTTTAAGTATCCACTGACGCCGACCAGAGCCAGGCCCACCTCTCTCCTAGGTAGTCTCAACCTGCCCTGTCGCTCCGCCACAAAGTAACAGTCGGGGGCCGTTAGGAACCCAGGCCCACCTCTACCGGGATGGAGCCACCTGTCCTTTCAGCCCCCTCATCAGAATCACTTGCGGGTACTCAACGAGCTGACCCGACTTTAATCACCACATGTGTCATGTATAAATTATATAGTATATACCCGTGATCACCTCCTAAGTGATCACAGCCCGATAGTATAGCACAGCAAACGGACAAGAATGTAGGGCCACTAATGGAAAACTAGCATCCTATACTAAGCAGTAGGATAGCAGGTAAGGGTAACAAACTGTAGCAACAATGACAGGCTATGCAGCAGAATAGGATTAACAAAAGCAGTAACATGCTACACTACTCTAATGCAAGCAGTATAGAGAAGAATAGGCGATATCTGGTGATCAAGGGGGGGCTTGCCTGGTTGCTCTGGCAAGAAGGATTCGTCGTCGATGTAGTCGATCACATGGGTACCGGCAGCGGTCTCGGTGTCTATCAAAAAGAAGTAACGGAGGGGAAACACAATAAATAACAGAGCAATCAAGCATCACAAAGCATAACATGACAAACGCGGTGCTAGATGTGCCCTAACGCGGTAGTAGGTGATATCGGCAAAGGGGGAAAACATCTGGGAAAGTATCCCCGGTGTTTCGCGTTTTCGGACAGATGAACCAAAGGGAAAAAGTTGCGTGTTTACTATGCTAGGGATGCGTGGCAGACGAACGGAGAGCGTATTCGGATTCGCCTCGTCGTTCTGAGCAACTTTCATATACAAATTATTTTCATCCGACTTACGGTTTATTTTATATGATTTCCTAAACTTTTAACAATATCCTAGAATTTCTGGATTTATTATTATTTCGAAAATAAAACAGTAAAATTACTCTTGTCAGCTAGTGTAGTGCCAGCCACACTCAATGACATGTGGGGGCAGGTCAAAGTCAACAGCACAGTCGGTGTTGACTAAGTCAATCAGTGAATAGTGCATGGGTCCCGCGTGTCATAGACTTAAGCATTTTTAACTTGTCTGATCATTTTAATTTACAGTAGGGTCCACATGTCATAGGGTCTAGACTAACTAATCAGTTAAACCAAAATAAACTAAACAGGAGGGTGTTATGGGCTAATAGGGGATTAGCCCCTTAATTGGGCTGGTTGGGGACCCGCTGGCAGAGGCACAAAGGCCAGCACCAGCATGGTTGTGCGCAGGCCCGCACGAAGGCCGGGCGCTAGGACGTAGCGGGTGCGGGCGTGACCATTGCAGGTGGGCGCGCACGGACGGGCGTAGGGCACGGCGCGAGTGGCAGAGGCAGTTGTAGTTGCTGTCGGTGTCCTCGCACTCTCTCGACGCTCTGTAACTGAAGAACTGTGAGAGAGTACTTTGTGTTGCGTGCTACTAACTGCAGCGCCATGTCGTTACAGCAAGAGATCCTTCCTAATCTACCAGCCACGTTTGAGGTAATGGCCATACTATCCCACGGGAGCTAACACCGTGACACTAGCTACTACATGCACAAAGCAAAGACTTGCATGTACGGTGCATGCTTATACTGACGAAACTGAATAAATCGACACCTAGCCTAACTGAAGAAGGAAGCAGCAGGATTCAGTGTCAAACAACAGCGGCAGCAGCAATAGGGGCCACGGCAGCAACGGCTACAAGCGCGCACAGCAGTAGGCGCAGCCGCCGCACGGGCTGCCGCACGCAGGCGCACGGGTGGCTGTAGGTGTGCGGCCAGACTGTGCGCGGGGATGCAGGGGAGCACAAGGGTCGAGGGCGGCCATGGCGTGAGCGGACGGGCGCGTTGTCTTCGTGGGAGCTCAAGGAGCTCGAGACCAAGCACGGGTGCGAGCGACAGCAGCTGTGAGCTTTGCAACGACATGGCCGGCGGCGATGAGCTTTGGCCGCGACGGGAACGGCGGCTACGGACACGGATTCGAGAACTAGGGAGAGGGCTTTCGAGCGGGAGCTCACCGGGGAGCGCACGAAAGGCTCGGTGAGGGCCCGGAGCGCAGGACGACGACGGAGTCGACGGAGGCGCGCCGGTGGACGAAGGTCGAAGAAGAGTTCGATCCGCTCGATGTAGTGGCCTCGGGCTCGAACGGTGGTGCGTAGATGACGTAGGGGACGACGGTGAACCTCCCGGACGCCAACGGACGACGAAGGTGGCCGATGGCAACATGTACGACAACGATGGCGGCGCGGCGACAGCAGCTTCGCGCAACGGCGTCGGCTCGCCGCGGGGAAGACGAGGGGAGGGAGATGGGGGCGCGAGGAGGGTGAGTGGGGGTCCGGCTAGGTTTAGAGAGGGGCACCGGGGTCTTGTAGGCCGGGGTCGCCGGCCGGATGGCCTCCACGGCGTCGGCCGGTGCCGTGGCGGGCATCGGCTCTGCCCACGTCCCCCTCTGTGAATAGAGGAGGAGGCGACGTGGGGAGTGGCCCGGCCTGGCCTGGCCAGCTGGGCCTTGGCCCCGGGGGAGGGGGGTTTTCCTTTTCTCTTGTTTTATTTTCGGTTTTGCCTTTTTCTTTTCTATTTATATTACTTTTTCTGTTTTAGTCTTGTTTCTTATTAATTTTAGTTTTAGTAAAATATACACGTATCATATAAATTAGTATTTCAACTTAGCCCATAGTTATCTAGGCAATATTTGGTTCACTCAGAACATTTTATTTTTAAAATTTCAAAAAAAATATTGTTGCTTGATTTTTAATTTGAATTTGAATCGGTTTCGAACTAACGCAAGATTAGCAACAGTAATTAAAGTGACGTGGCACCATTAGCAGAGAATTACTGTAGCTTAATTATTCGGGCGTCACATTACATCCAATTGGATATATATATCATGATCTTTCAAACACGAGGAGCTTGCCAAAGGATAAAATGAAAAATAGAAATGTGAGGATCACCTTGACTCAAGCATAAAGTAAAAATATAAAGTAAAAGATAGGCCCTTTGCAGAGGAAAGCAGAGGTTGTCATGCGCGTTTAGGGTTGATGCACGAAATCTTAATGCAAAAGAACGTTACTTTATATTGCCCCTTGCATGTGGACCTTTATTATGCAATCCATCGCTTTTATTACTTCCACAACAAGTTCGTACAAAGCTTATTTTCTCTGCACTAATAAGTCATACATATTTAGAGAGCAAGTTTTATTGCTTGCACCAATGACAACTTACTTGAAGGATCTTACTCAATCCATAGGTAGGTATGGTGGACTCTCATGGCGAAACTGGGTTTAAGGATATTTGGAAACACAAGTAGTATCTCTACTTGGTGCAAGGAATTTGGCTAGCATAAGGGGGAAAGGCAAGCTCAACATGTTTGGAAGGTCAATGACAATATACTTTAACTGAGATGTCGGAAAACATAAACCATTACGTTGTCTTCCTTGTCCAACGTCAACTCTTTTAGCATGTCATACTTAATGAGTGCTTCACAATCATAAAAGTGAAGGAAATATGCCCTAGAGGGAATAATAAAGTTATTATTTATTTCCTTATATCATGATAAATATTTATTATTCATGCTAGAATTGTATTAACCGGAAACATAATACATGTGTGAATACATAGACAAACAGAGTGTCACTAGTATGCCTCTACTTGACTAGCTCGTTAATCGAAGATGGTTTTGTTTCCTAACCATAGACATGAGTTGTCATTTGATTAACGGGATCACATCATTAGGAGAATGATGTGATTGACTTGACCCATTCCGTTAGCTTAGCACTTGATTGTTTAAGTATTCTGCTATTGCTTTCTTCATGACTTATACATGTTCCTATGACTATGAGATTATGCAACTCCCGTTTACCGGAGGAACACTTTGTGTGCTACCAAACGTCACAACGTAACTGGGTGATTATAAAGGTGCTCTACAGGTGTCTCCGAAGGTACTTGTTGGGTTGGCGTATTTCGAGATTAGGATTTGTCACTCCGATTGTCGGAGAGGTATCTCTGGGCCCTCTCGCTAATACACATCACTTAAGCCTTGCAAGTATTACAACTAATGAGTTAGTTGTGAGATGATGTATTACGGAACGAGTAAAGAGACTTGCCGGTAACGAGATTGAACTAGGTATTGAGATACCGACGATCGAATTCGGGCAAGTAACATACCGATGACAAAGGGAACAACGTATGTTATTATGCAGTTTGACCGATAAAGATCTTCGTAGAATATGTAGGAGCCAATATGAGCATCCAGGTTCCGCTATTGGTTATTGACCGGAAACAGTTCTAGGTCATGTCTACATAGTTCTCGAACCAGTAGGGTCCGCACGCTTAACGTTTCGTTGACGATATAGTATTGTATGAGTTATGTATGTTGGTAACCGAATGTTGTTCGGAGTCCCGGATGAGATCATGGACATGACGAGGAACTCTAGAATGGTCCGGAGATAAAGTTTGATATATGGGATAATAGTGTTTGATCTCCGGAAGGGTTCCGGAATTCACCGGAAGGGGTTCCGGATGTTTCCCGAAATGTTTGGGTACGAGAACACGTTATTTGGGCCAAAGGGGAAAGCCCACAAGGTTTTTGGAAAGCGCAAAAGAAAGTTTTGCGGAGTCCAGGGGCCAGATGCCAGGGTCCCTGGCGTCTGGGTCCAGACGCCGGGAACCCTGGCGTCTGGCCCTGGAGTCCGAGAAGGACTCTTGCCTTTCTGGTGAAACCGACTTTGTGGAGGCTTTTACTCCAAGTTTCGACCCCAAGGCTCAACATATAAATAGAGGGGCATGGCTAGCACCAAAGACACATCAAGAAACACCAAGCCGTGTGCCGACAACCCCGTCCCCTCTAGTTTATCCTCCGTCATAGTTTCCGTAGTGCTTAGGCGAGGCCCTGCGGAGATTGTTCTTCACCAACACCGTCACCACGCCGTCGTGCTGCCGGAACTCATCTACTACTTCAACCGTCTTGCTGGATCGAGAAGGCGAGGACGTCACCGAGCTGAACGTGTGCAGAACTCGGAGGTGCCGTGCGTTCGGTACTTGGATCGGTCGGATCGTGAAGACGTACAACTACATCAACCGCGTTGATAAACGCTTCCGCTTAGCGATCTTCAAGGGTATGAAGATACACTCCCCCTCTCGTTGCTATGCATCACCATGATCTTGCGTGTGCGTAGGAAATTTTTGAAATTACTATGTTCCCCAACAAAAAGATGTCCAAGATAATATATTTATATGGGAACCCCTCCTTCCTTATCACTTCCTATTAATTGCAACGATGACCAAGGCTACGTTCATCAACTCTCAACAAATTTTATGCCTCATACTTTCTATGTGTGGAGTTATCACTATCCATAAGATCAATATGAACTCTTTTGTTCTTTCTACTTTTTCCAGATCATAGCAACATAGCAAAGCCCTTAACTCAACACTAATCTTTATTAAGATAGCACACGGACTCGATTACATAAAGGGATCACAAAGCAAAACTCAAAACTACTTGATATCAAAACTTCGAACTAATAGATCAAGATACTACTAAAAGGATTGAACTAAATAAAGCGGTAAAGATAGGAGTGTGATGGGGATACGATACCGGAGCACCTCCCCCAAGCTTGGTAGTTGCCAAGGGGAGTGCCCATACCCATGTGATTATTTCTTCGGAAGTGGTGAAGTAGGAGTTGTTGCACTTTTCTTCTCTAGCTTGCGTCTGAGGCTAAAATTTTCCTCCCTTAGATCCTCATTCTCGAGCTCAAGTTTCATTATCTTTTTGCATAGCGCTGCCTTGTTGTCCTGCAAAAAACGTGGTGGGATAGATTAGACCTTAGGGAGGCTTGACTTCTTGAACTCCACATGCATATCACCAGGTTGAGGTAGTGGATCGTCCTCTTCATCGGAGCCTGTCTCCTCCTTCCTCTTTGGATCATAGTCTCCTTCTTCTTCTGTGGTCCAGCCATAATGTTCCACATCCCCATATACTTTTGGGTTTGCAATATAATCAGCCATGTAGCTCTCTCCTTCTGAATCTTGGGAAGACATCTTGTTCCAAATCTGCAACAGGAACAACTCGAAACGAAAACAGAGGATATTTGCGTGATACGGTGGTCAAAACCTTCGGGAGTACATATAATGAATTTTTACCGACCAAAATACGTAACATACAAGAAAATGGAGTCCAGGAGGCACACAAGGTGCCCACGAGACAGGGGGCGCGCCCTACAGGGGGGGCGCGCCCTCCTCTCTCGTGGGAGCCTCGTGCCCCTTTTGGACTACTTCTTGCTTCCTAAAATCCTTAAATAATTCAAAACTGATAAAAATTGCCATTAGAGTTGTTTTGGAGTCGGTTTACTTACCGTACCACATACCTATGCCTTTTTGGAGTCTGGAACGTTCTGGAAAGTGTCTCTTATGTATTCCTCAGGTGTTATGTTTTCAATAATATTAGTTTCAACATTGATAGGATTACTTGAAATATAATGTTTAATTCTTTGACCATTTACCACCTTCGGGTTTGTGCCTTCGAAGTTATTGATTTTTATAGCACCAGAACGATAGACCTCCTCGATAACGTAGGGACCTTCCCATTTTGAGAGAAGTTTTCCTGCAAAAAATCTTAAATGAGAGTTGAACAATAACACATAATCTCCTACGTTGAACTCACGCTTCTGTATCCTCTTATCATGCCAGCGTTTGACTTTTTCTTTGAAAAGCTTGGCATTCTCATATGCTTGGGTTCTCCATTCATCAAGTGAGCTAATATCAAATAACCTTTTCTCACCGGCATGTTTGAAGTCATAATTGAGCTCTTTAATAGCCCAATATGCTTTATGTTCAAGTTCAAGAGGTAAATGACATGCTTTTCCATAAACCATCTTATATGGAGACATACCCATAGGATTTTTGTATGCAGTTCTATAGGCCCATAATGCATCATCAAGTTTTTGGACCAATTCTTTCTAGATCTATTCACAGTCTTTTGCAAAATTAATTTGAGCTCTCTATTGCTCAACTCTACTTGACCACTAGACTGCGGGTGATAAGGAGATGCGATTCTATGATTGACATCATACTTAGCGAGCATCTTACGGAAAGCACCATGAATAAAGTGTGAACCACCATCAGTCATAAGATATCTAGGGACTCCAAACCTCGGAAAAATAACTTCTTTAAGCATTTTAATAGAAGTGTTATGATCAGCACTACTAGTTGGAATAGCTTCTACCCACTTAGTAACGTAATCAACAGCAACTAAAATATGTGTATAACCATTGGAGGCAGGAAAAGGTCCCATATAATCAAAGCCCCAAACATCAAATGGTTCAATAACAAGAGAATAATTCATAGGCATTTCTTGACGTCTACTAATGTTACCTATTCTTTGACATTCATCACAAGATACGACAAACTTACGAGCATCTTTGAAAAGAGTAGGCCAATAAAAACCAGATTGTAGTACCTTGTGTGCAGTTCTGTCTCCAGCGTGGTGTCCTCCATAGGATTCAGAGTGACACTTGCGTAGGATTTGTTCCTGTTCATGCTCAGGCACACAACGTATAATAATACCATCCACTCCTTCTTTATAAAGGTGTGGATCATCCCAGAAGTAAGGTCTTAAATCATAAAAGAACTTTTTCTTTTGTTGGTATGTGAAACTAGGAGGTATATATTTAGCAACAATGTAATTAGCATAATCAGCATACCAAGGAGCAGTACGAGAAGCATTGACGACCGCTAATTGTTCATCAGGAAAACTATCATTAATAGGCAGTCGGTCATCAAGAACATTCTCTAACCTAGACAAGTTGTCGGCAACGGGGTTCTCAGCTCCCTTTCTATCAATAATATGCAAGTCAAATTCTTGGAACAAGAGAACCCATCTAATGAGTCTAGGCTTAGCATCTTTCTTTTCCATAAGGTATTTAATAGCAGCATGATCAGTGTGAATAGTAACGTTGGAATCAACAATATAAGGTCTAAACTTATCACATGCAAACACAACTGCTAAGAATTCTTTTTCAGTAGTAGCATAATTTCTCTGGGAAGTATCAAGAGTCTTACTAGCATAATGGATAACATTCAATTTCTTATCGACTCTTTGCCCTAAAACAGCACCTACAGCATAATCACTAGCATCGCACATAATTTCAAAAGGTAAGTTCCAATCAAGTGGCTGAACAATAGGTGCAGTGATCAAAGCCTTCTTAAGTGTTTCAAATGCTTCTACACAATCATCATCAAAGACAAAAGGAATATCTTTTTGCAATAAAGTAGTCAGAGGCCTAGAGATTTTAGAAAAGTCCTTAATGAACCTCCTATAAAAACCGGCATGACCAAGGAAACTTCTTGTACCTTTTATGTCCTTGGGACATGGCATCTTTTCAATAGCATCAACTTTGGCTTTATCAACTTCAATACCTCTCTCGGAGATCTTGTGCCCCAAGACAATGCCCTCATTAACCATAACGTGACACTTTTCCCAATTCAGGACGAGACTAGTGTCTTCGCATCTCTGCAAAACTCGATCAAGGTTGCTCAAACAATCATCAAAAGAGGATCCATAGACAGAGAAGTCATCCATGAATACCTCACAAATATTTTCACAAAAATTAGGAAATATAGCCATCATGCATCTTTGAAAGGTAGCAGGTGCATTACATAAACCAAAAGGCATACGTCTATAAGCAAAAGTACCAAAAGGGCAAGTAAAAGTAGTTTTAGATTGATCCCCCGCTGATACAGGTATCTGAGAGAAGCCAGAATAACCATCTAGAAAGCAAAAATGTGTGTGTTTGGATAGCCTTTCTAGCATTTGATCAATACAAGGTAAAGGGTAATGATCTTTCTTAGTAGCTTTATTTAACTTACGAAAATCAATTACCATCCTATAACCTGTAATAATTCTTTGCGGGATCAATTCAGCTTTATCATTAGGAACAACGGTAATACCTCCCTTTTTGGGGACACAATGGACAGGGCTTACCCATTCACTATCAGCAACGGGATAAATAATACCTGCCTCAAGGAGTTTTAGTATCTCCTTTCTTACCACTTCCTTCATTTTGGGATTTAATCATCTTTGAGGATCTCTAACTGGTTTGGCATCTTTCTCCACTGAAATTTTGTGTTGACATAATGTTGGACTAATGCCCTTAAGATCATCCAGAGTATATCCAATAGCAACTCGGTGCTTCTTCAGAGTTTTCAATAATGTTTTTTCTTCTTTATCTGAAAGGTTAGCACTAATAATAACAGGATATATTTCTTTTTCATCAAGATAAGCATACTTAATATTATCAGGTAATGGTTTGAGTTCAAACACGGGATCACCCTTGGGTGGAGGGGGATCCCCAAGAATTTCAACGGGAAGGTTATGTTTCAACATAGGTTCTTGTTTAAGGAACACTTCATCTATTTCTTCCATTTCCTTCATAAACATATTGTTTTCGTGGTCTAGCAAATATTGTTCTAACGGATTAGTTGGAGGAACAGCAATGGAAGCAAGACCAATAATTTCATCCCTACTAGATGGTTCCTTTTCACGATGTTGTCTACTGAACTTGGCAAAATTAAACTCATGAGACGTACCGTCTATGCCAACAGCGACAACCTTTCTCTTACAATCAATCTTAGCACTAGCAGTATTCAAGAAGGGTCTACCAAAAATAATGGGACAAAAATTATCTTGTGGGGAAGTAAGAACAAGAAAATCAGCAGGGTATTTAATCTTCCCACACAAGACTTCAACATCTCTAACAATCCCAATAGGTTTAATGGTGTCCCTATTAACAAGCTTAATAGTAACATCAATGTCTTCTAATTCAACAGGTGCAATATCGTGCATAATTTCTTTATAAAGATCATAAGGTATTGCATTAGCACTAGCACCCATATCACATAAACCATGATAACAATGATCTGCTATTTTGACAGAAATAACAGGCGTGCCTACAATAGGTCTACGTGTCTTAGTATCGGGTCTAGCAATATTAGCAGTTTCACCACAAAAAGAGATAACATGCCCATCTAAGTCCTCATCCAAAAGATCTTTGATCATAGCAATACTAGGTTCAACATTGATTTGCTCAGGAGGTGTATAAGTCCTAGTATTACTCTTACGAACAACAGTGGAAGCTTTAACATGAAATTTTATCCTAACAGGAAAAGGGGGTTTTTCAACATAAGCGGTAGGAATAATAGGATCACTATATGTAATAATCTTCTCTTCGACTGTAATAGGTGCAACTACTTTCACTTCAACAGGAGGATTATATTTAAACCACTTCTCTTTAGGGAGATCAATGTGAGTAGCAAAAGTTTCACAAAAAGTAGCTACTATCTCAGAGTCAAGTCCATACTTAGAGGTAAATCCACGGAAAGCATCGATATCCATTAAAGATTTAACACAATCAAACTTAGGTGTCATACCTGACTCCTTACCATCGTCGGAACCCCAATCTTCAGAGTTGCGTTTAATTATTTCCAATATGTCCCATTTGAAATCAATAGTCTTCAGCATATAGGAACCAGCACAGGAAGTATCAAGCAGGTTGCGATTATCAAGAGAAAGCCGAGCATAAAAATTCTGAATAATCATTTCCCGGGAGAGCTCATGATTGGGGCATGAATACAACATTGACTTAAGCCTCCCCCAAGCTTGAGCGATGCTTTCTCCTTCGCGAGGCCAGAAATTATATATGTAATTACGATCACGATGAACAAGATGCATAGGATATAACTTCTGGTGAAATTCCAACTTCAATCGCTTATAATTCCAATATCTCGTATCATCACATAGCCTATACCATGTTATTGCATCTCCCTTCAAAGATAAAGGGAAGACCTTCCTTTTGACAACATCATCGGGAATACCTGCAAGCTTAAATAATCCACAAACTTCATCCACAAAGATGAGGTGTAAGTCGGGATGCAATGTTCCGTCTCCTGCAAAAGGATTAGCTAGCAGTTTTTCTATCATACCCGAAGGAATCTCAAAGTGAATATTTTCATAAGGTTCAGTAGGTTCAGTAGGTTGAGGAGCATCTCTTTGCTCTTCTGGTTGGGGTGAATATACCCCAAACAAGCCCCTCAAAGGATTAGTTTCCATAGTAACAAGTAACAGAAAATTTCAGCACACTATATAAAGGTTTCCTTACCAAGTTCCACTCACCAAGAGCGCTACGCTCCCCGACAACGGCGCCAGAAAAGAGTCTTGATGACCCACAAGTATAGGGGATCTATCGTAGTCCTTTCGATAAGTAAGAGTATCGAACCCAACGAGGAGCAGAAGGAAATGATAAACGGTTTTCGATAAGGTTTTCACTGCAAGCACTGAAATAGTAGGTAATAGATAGTTTTGTGATAAGATGAATAGTAATGAGCAAAAGTAAATAAAGTAAATAAAGTTCAGCAAGGTGGCCCAATCCTTTATGTAGCAAAGTATAAGCCTGGACAAATTCTAATAATGAAGAAGGAGCTCCCGAGGACACATTGGGAATTATCGTCAAGCTAGTTTTCATCACGTTCATAAGATTCGCGTTCGGTACTTTGATAATTTGATATGTGGGTGGACCGGCACTTGGGTACTGCCCTAAGATGGACAAGAATCCCACTTATGATTAACCCCTATTGCAAGCATCCGCAACTACAAAAAGGAGTATTAAGGTAAACCTAACCACAACATTAAACATATGGGTCCATATCAACCCTAACGAAGCAACGCATAAACTAGGGTTTAAGCTTCTGTCACTCTAGCAACCCATCATCTACTTATTACTTACCTATGCCTTCCTCTAGGCCCAAATAATGGTGAAGTGTCATGTAGTCGACGTTCACATAACACCACTAGAGGAGAGACAAAATACATCTCATCAAAATATCGAACGAATACCAAATTCACATGACTACTAATAGCAAGACTTCACCCATGTCCTCAGGAACAAACATAACTTAAACCTGATGTTCAGCAACTTGTCAGCCACCCGTTCTTGAACAAAGTGATAATCAATCTCTATATGCTTAGTCCTGGCATGGAAGATAGGGTTAGCAGAAAAGTATGTAGCACCAAGATTATCACACCAAAGTGATGCTGCTCTCGGGTGAGAAATACCCAACTCTGTCAACAAGTTCTGTACCCAAATAACTTCAGAAGTGGCATTGGCTAGAGCTTTATATTCAGCCTCTTTACTTGACCTAGATACAGTTGGTTGTTTACGTGCACTCCAAGAAATCAAGTTACTCCCAAGAAACACTGCAAAACCTCCAGTTGATCTTCTATCATCAGGACAACCTGCCCAATCAGCATCTGAGAAAGCACTTACAAGCATTGAGTCAGACTTGCCAAGTCTGAGTCCATGACTCTTTGTTCCTTGAAGACATTTGAGTATCCTCTTTACCGCTGTCCAATGTGTGCTAGTAGGAGCATGTAAGAACTGGCATACTTTATTAACTGAGTATGAAATATCTGGCCTAGTTAAAGTCAAAAATTGCAATGATCCTACTATACTCCTATACCTGGTGGAGTCCTCTGCTCCAAGCACTTCTCCATCATAAAGAGACATCTTCTTTGAAGTAGACAAAGGAGTAGACGATGGCTTACACCCTTTCATGCCCATTCTTTGAAGTATCTCTTGAGCATATTTTTCTTGTGATAGCAAAATTCCACTCTTTACATTTTTACCTCAATCCCAAGGAAGAAGTGAAGGTTGCCAAGATCCTTCAACGCAAACTCCTTGCTCAAATCCGCGAGAAGATCTTCAACTGCTTTAGAGGACGAGCTAGTGACAACAATGTCATCAGCATAAATGAGAATGAAAATAGTTATCCCACCTCGGTGATAGAAGAACAACGAGGTATCTCCTTTAGAAGGAACAAATCCAAGTGACTGAACTTAGAAGAGAGCGAGAATACCAAGCTCTAGGTGCTTGCTTCGGCCCATACAAAGCCTTATCAAGCTTGCAAATATAATGAGGTGCTTTAGGATGCTCATACCCAAGAGGTTTCCTCATGAACACTTCCTCTTCCATAACACCATGCAAAAATACGTTCTTTACATCTAGCTGTCTGATGCACCAATTTCTAGATACTGCAACTGAAAGAATTAATCTGATGGTAGCTGCCTTTACTACCGGACTAAACATGTCCTCATAATCAATCTCATACCTCTTTCTGAAGCCTTTTGCAACTAGCCGTGCCTTGTACCTATCAATAGTGCCGTCAGATTTCCTTTTCACCTTAAAACCCCACTTGCAGCCAATTATGTTTTTGCCCTTGACTAGTGGAACCAAACGCCAGGTTCGGTTTTTCATTAAGGCATCATACTCTTCATCCATTGCTTCTTTCCACCGGGGTTCACCAAGGGCTTCACCAAAACTTTGTGGCTCACCTGTTGCACAAAAAGAGCCGCAATGAACACATCCGTCGTTATATATTTTGGGTTTAGCAATACCGCTCCTTGATCTGGTGTGAGAAAGTGCAGGAGGAGGCGGCGCCGGTCGCTCAATGTGTTGTCAGAGGCGATTAGGTAAAACAGGCGACCCTGAATCTGCCACAAAAGATCCTCCAGGCGACTCCTATAGCAGATCCTGCTGGATCCGAGGCGAATCAGGCACAGAGAAGGCCTCCTCTGCGGAACTGCCACTTGGCATTCCTGGAACGCGCCGCAGGTGCTGGTTGGGGGCGCGCGTGCCCACGCCCGAGTCCACGGCCCCGCACTGATGACGTGGCTCGCTGCAGTCCGCTCGTGGGGTTGGCCCGCCTGGCCCCGTAGACGGAAGCGGCCGACCGAGGCGACGCGCTGGGGACCCGCCTGGTCCCGCCACACGTGCGGCCGCCTGGCCACCGAATTAGAGGCGGGCGGTGATCCCCCAGCGAATTCTCCTGCCGCGCCTGGCGCCTCTGTCGCGGAAAATCCCGAGGCCAATTCGCCCTGATCTGCATCGAAGTCAGCGCCAAGATCATCTGTGCCTGTATACATAAAATCATGTGCATTTTCTCTGTTTTCTTCACTGATTTCCTGCATGCTTGCATCTGAGTTTTGGTCAAAGGTATTATTGTTAGACATTGACATGCGATCACAAGTATCTAGTACTCCCCCTTGATCAAAACAGGATGCTGGGAGAAGATGAGAAGGCAAGAGAACAAGCTCCTTGCGGAGTTGTGCGCCGGCATTAGGATGTAGTGTGGCGAAGGGAAATACATGTTCATCAAAAACCACGTCGCAAG
This sequence comes from Triticum aestivum, assembly GCF_018294505.1. Classification (NCBI taxonomy): domain Eukaryota; kingdom Viridiplantae; phylum Streptophyta; class Magnoliopsida; order Poales; family Poaceae; genus Triticum; species Triticum aestivum. Next base: position 701,593,496 of record NC_057798.1, on the reverse strand, counting down.
AAATATAGACCCGACCAATAGAAATATTGAGGCACTTGTACCCTTTATGGAGGCTACTGTACCCTAGAAAAGCACATTGTTTTGACTGAAATTCAAGCTTGTGCTTATTGTAGGGACGTAGATTTGGCCACACAGCACACCCAAAGATGCGAAAAAAGTGTAGTCAGGTTTCTTGCCAAAGAGATGCTCAAGAGGTGACTGGTTTTTGATGACATGGCTAGGCACACGGTTGATAAGGTAGACGGCGATGAGAAACGCCTCATCCCAAAATTTCAAAGGCATAAAGGCATGAGCAAGTAGAGATAGACCAACCTCTAGGATATGCCTATGCTTGCGCTTGGCAGAGCCGTTTTGCTGATGAGCGTGGGGGCATGAAACGTAATGAGTGATCCCAATGCGCTCAAAAAAGGAATTGAGCTTTTGGTATTTAGCCCCCTATCTGCATGTCAAGGATTTTACGATCAAAGAGGCGTTCAACGTGTTGTTGAAAGAGACGAAATTTTTCAAATACACCATACTTATTTTTGAGCAAATAAATCCAACTAAACTTGCTAAAATCATCAATAAAGCTCACATAATATTTTTGTCTGCCTACAGAGACTGGTCCAGGACCCCACACATCCGAAAAAATAAGCTCTAAAGGAGCTTGAGATTCACTAAAAGATTTAGGATAAGGAAGTTGATGGCTCGTGGCCATCTGACAAGCATCACAGACCAATAAGTGTTCCTTTTTATTCGATACGGGAAGACAAAAATCGCGAAGAATTCTCTGGACCACCGGTAGAGCAGGATGTCCTAGGCGCTTGTGCCACCGTGAAGTGGATAGTTTGACCACGCTAAGAACTTGACCATGAGAAGGGGCATCTTGGCGGCCGGAGACAGGGAACAAGCCATCCCTACTCTCGTTTTGCAGAATTGTCCTCCGAGTGGCCCGATCCTTAAAAAAGGTTTCAGGGTAAACTTCAAGAAAGGCATGATTATCTTTGATAAGTTGATAGGCAGAAAGTAAACTCTTATCAGCTTGTGGAGAGTGAAGGATATTGTTTAAGTTTAGGGAGCCATGAGGAGTAGATAGAACTGAATGACCAACATGAGCAATGTCCATACCTTGACCACTTGCGGTGTGGATTTTCTCGGAGCCGTGTAGCAGTCATGGATGGCAAGTTTTTCAAGTTCACCTGTCACATGGTTGGTTGCGCCAGTGTCAGGATACCAGTTGGTATCAACTCCATAGGAGTGAGCAGCGTTGGCCGAGCGGTTGCCACCACCGCCACTGCCTCCGCCACCACCACCGCTAGTAGGATTGCATACGTTGTTGTTGAAGTTGCGATCAAAACGCTTCCTGCAGCGCCATGCCCCATGCCCTTCAAGCTTGCAGATTTGGCACTTCTTGCAATCACCGCGGTCACCACCTTGGTGAGGAGCGCCGCCGAAGTTGTTGTCGAAGAAGTGCCCCCCGTGTTATTGTTGTTGTAGCCACGGGAGCCATCGTTATTGCTGTTGTTGCCGTTCCCCGAACGGTTGTTGTTGCCGCGGCCTCCACCCCTTGCAGCAAGATTGGCAGAGTAGGAGGAGGTCTGTGCGGCGATCCGTGATTCCACCGCGAGCAGCAGCGAGAACAGCTCGCTCAGACCGATCGGCTGATCGGTGATGGTGCGTGTGGAGACGGCGGAGACGAATCCGTTGTACTCTGGCTCGTGCATGAGGCCCTGGATGATGTGGGAGACAATATCATCATCGTCCAGGGGCCTCCCGGTGGCGGCGAGTTCATCAGATATCCCCTTCATCTTGGTGAAGTAGGCAGCTGCAGAGAGATCACCCTTCCTGGTGTAACCGATCTGCTCCCGAAGCTGGATGATGCGAGCACGGGACTACGAGGAGAAACTCTGGAGAAGAGTGCTCCAAGTGGCGGCGGCCGTCGAGCAGTTGCTGACCTGCAGAAGGACTTCTCGAGAAAGAGTTGCAATCAAAAACGAGAGCACCTGCTGGTCCCGGGTAACCCACACGACATGCTGCGGGTTGGGGCTGACGGTGGCCGTTTTCTTGCCGGCGACCTCCGTCTCCGTTTGGATCTCAGCGGCGGGCTCCTTGACAGAGCCGTCCAGGAATCCCATCATGCCGGCCGCCCTGATGTGCGGCAGCACTTGAGCCCTCCAGCCGAGAAAATTCTCCCGGTTCAACTTCTCGGTGATGGTGTGGCCAAGGGAGGTGAGAGCGGGCGTGGCCATGGCGGAGGATGAAGACATAGCGAAGCTAGATGCGACCTGCAGGGACGCGTGCGTGTTTATATGGGCGTAAGGCTTAAGCGTATGCAACCTGCAGGGACGCGTGCGTGTTTATATGGGCGCAAGGCCAGAAGATTTACAGTGGTTGGTTAGGCTAGGATTGATCTTCAAGTAATCTAACTATCTAACTATCATGGGATCATATCTCTAGGCTAACCGGTTGTTACAACAGATATACACGCACGCACACAGTTACAATGTTTAACAATTATGAAAGGCAAGAAGACACTAGATGATTTTGGACTAGTGAAGGAAATGCAAAAGGCCGAGCCTGCACTAAGATGGCCGCCACCACAGGCTAGATAGGTGGCCTTGTCAGTTGACAAGGCGTTTTTAGCAGCGGATCGGAAGAAGGCCTGACGGAAGTGTTATATTTGCTGTGTATAGGTTTTTATTCAACTGCAATGATGCTTTGAAAGCCGGAATTCATGGTTAATGCAAGGCATGACACTAGCAATACAACATTTAAAAGGACCAGTGATTGTTGGAGGCACTGGCTACTTTGTTCGGAGAGGGTTTGGTACGATCAACTTATGGCCATCTTGTCTATGAGATTAAACATTGCCTCATGACATTGAGAGTTTTTATTCCCATGAAGATTAAACAGGAACATAATCACTGTTTTAAATATCTCGCTATAACTCCGCTATAGCACGCTATAGCGTTTATAAAAGGTTTTGCGCTAAGAGACTTTGGTCCAAACAAATGAACAAACATTTTAAATAGCGCGCTATAAATAGCGTATAAATTACTTTCATCCCGCAAAAAAAGAAAAACTATGACGAGTCCAGAGAATCCGTAATTCCGTATCCATCACTGATGTTTCCGTTCGGAGGAATAATGAAAGCAATCGTACTAATATAAATCTCTGAGGAGTCTCAGGCAGTTGGAGAAGGTTACGGCCGGCACACCTAACTCGAACAACATGCCTGAATCGTAGTGATATTTGAATAGGAAACTACGTGTATCAGAGAAGGAGCAAGGGATCATTACGATACCAAACAACGATCCTCCTTGTATAAATTCCGTGGCTAACCGAATAGAGAATTAGAGATCATTGGAACATCTGTTGGCGACGTTCTCGTTGTCATATATGGCAGAGAACCCGGCTGCTGCTGCAGTTAATCACGGCGAAGGCCTCCGGCTACCGGAGACGTCGTCGATATGCGTCACGGAGAGCGCCGCACACAACTTCGAGGTGACCAATTATGCGCTGCTCCAGGGCCTGGGCGTCGGGAAGTACATCACCTCAAGCACATTCAGGGTCGGCGGCTACGATTGGAATATCATGTTCTACCCGGACGGAAGCAGGAAGGACTTTGCCGGCAACGCGTCAGCCTTTTTGTGTTGTCTCAGTAAGGGGAAGGACGAGGTGAGGACAAAATTCACCTTAACCCTGCTGGACGGTCAAGGCAATGCACAGGAAATCAACAAGGATTACGTAGCAGCGCACATCTTTTCTCTGGAAGCTCCGAACATGGGCTTCCCGAAATTCGCAGAGAAATCCAAGCTGAAATCCTCATCTCACCTCCTGACTATACGGTGCGTTCTCACCGTGATCAAGGAACCGCCCACGGAGTGCCGAAAAAATCTCATCGTAGTTCCACCGTCAAAGCTGCCCGGCAACATCGAGCGCACCCTCAAGGACGGGAAGGGCGCAGACGTCACGCTGCTCGTGGGCGGCAGGGAGTTCAGTGCGCACAGGTTCATGCTAGCCGCACAGTCGCCGGTTTTCGACGCACAGCTCTTTGGCCCGATGATGGACGAGGACACGCGGTGCATAGAGGTTGTCGACATGGACCCGCCCATCTTTGAGATGCTTCTTCACTACATCTACATGGATTCGCTGCCCCCGTGTGACGAGAAAGGTTGCGATGCTGCTTCCATGCAGCACTTGCTAGTCGCGGCAGATCGGTACGGGCTGGATAGGCTCAAGGTGATGTGTGAAGAGGAGCTGTCGAAAAGCATCAACGTCCACACCGTCACGAGTACATTGGCGGTTGCGGATCAGCACTTCTGCGAGGGGCTCAAGAATGCTTGTGAGGAGTTTCTTTCAGCGCCGGGAATAGGGGCCATTGTGTCTTTAAGAAACGGGTTCAAACGCATGATGGCAAAGCTAGAATCCAGGGGCAAGGAGGAGGCATCTGGCACGCTGACCAAGTAATCTAGTACTAAGACCCAAAAATAATCATGGAGTAGATTTTTTATTCTTTTGGGAACATAAATCATAAATATTTGTGAAGCAATGTTTTGGATCCATGTGTTTCTTGAAAAAATAAACAGTTTTGCTAAGTCTCAGTCGACTGAGACTTGGTTATGTCTCAGTCCATGCTATATTCGTTTGATCTTGCGTGATGATTCGTGCAGAATTTTCTTTTTAGCTTTTTCTTTTTTCTACTTATATACTAGTATGTAATTTGATTGAGACTTTATTAAATCTTAGTCGACTCCTAGCTACACCCAAAAATAAAAGCAATGGTTTCTTGAAACTCTAATTTAGTGCAATCCGTGAAGCCCTGCCATGGAATTTGTGTATTTTTGTAGGAAAATAAGATAACCTGTGGTATTTTGAAAGCTGGCGCTAATAGTAGTGTTTTTATTTTTACCTTTTGCTATTTAAGGCTCCTTTGATACAAAGGAATTGCATACGATTTTTGGAGGATTAGGATCTTTAAGAATTTTTTTCCTAGGACTTTGATTCATAAGATTGAAATTCTTAGGAACTTTTCTATAAGATTCATTTTTACAACATTTTGGAGGAAAATTTACATCGACTCAAACCGCTTTGTTGGATTTCATTGTTTTTCCTATATGCTATGAAACACTCTTTCATATCCTGCAGAGGGCAAGAGAACATGACACTCTATTCCTCTGTTTTTTGTATTCTTGTATTTTGATAATCCCGCGAATCAAAGAGGCCCTTACACGGTACTAACCGAGCAAGATGATGGCAATGCCCAAAAGGCTGGAATCGACTTTTTTCTTGAGCGAAACACACCCGGACTTTATTAATCGACAGAAAAGTTTACGCAGTCCGGGCTCCAGAAGCCACACATAGCGTCCATGATTTAAATCTAATGAGTTCCTTCCTAAATTATGAGCACGTACATTTGTCTCCAAAAATTCGTGTTTGAACATAACTTCAGGCCCCGGCAAAAAAAACATAACTTCAGGCCCAGATCACATAATATCACATATCTCCTTAATAATCATCACATTCCTTATGAGGCTTCCGTCCTGGATACTACATATACTAGCTAAACACCCGTGCGTTGCCACGGAATTCCAGAAAATAGGTGGAGGAGCCATAGGTGAGTGTTGACTTGGACAACAACCTGCTTCGACTCCATGGTGGCCTCCTCGTGGTGGTTCAATAGAAAGTTGTAGGGTGAGTTCATTGAGAGGAGCTCGGTGATAGGATGGGGTCAAAGACAACCCAGGCGAAGATGGTGCCAAATGCAGTCCTCAACCCATGCGCTAGAACTTGATAACTATCTCGGGGACACAAATATATCATTACTTCGTTAAGTCCTCTTTTAGTTTCTAGTATACATATTAGAATTTTTTTTGAAAAACATTACTACAGTTGCAAGTTGTAGAAGAGACTTAATCTAACCTTGGAGAACGTTCATATCTTCGAGTATCATTCTAATCATTATTTAGAAATTGTGGTCGAACTGTGCAATAAAGGAACCAATTCAAAATAGAATCTTTCACTTGTACTTCCTAGCCATTTAAAATTAACATGTGTGCATCAAATTATTTTATAATATGTGAGCCAATTCCCTAATTTTCTACTCCCTCCGTAAAGAAATATAAGAGCGTTTAGATCACTAAAGTAGTGGTCTAAATGATCTTATATTTGTTTACAGAGGAAGTAGAAGAGAAAGGCTTGCACCTCTTAATATTCATAATTTCAAGATATGGAAGTTGTGCACGCACAAATGCGCATCTCGAAATTCAGTAAATATATATGACCAACATATGAATGATATTCATTGGATGAATTGTTTTCTTACTTCCTAAGAAAGAAAGAAAGAAAGGCTCCCAGGCATTTAGGGCCACACCTCTCGTCGACGTTGTCATCTATTTCCCTCGTCTCATGTGGCCTTAGGGCTATGAAGACGCGGTGGAACCCGATCCATGCCGGCGGGAGGGCTCATGCTTTGTTTTTAGGTGTTTTTCTACTGCATTTAGGGTTCGTGTCCTGTTTAGGAAGTCGAGGTGGCGGCGGCACCCTGAAGAAGGAAGAAGGTTGTTCCCACCTTGCCCCAGTCCCAGCGGCACACCTCGCGTCATCAGATGGCATGTGGATGTGTATCTCCGACAGATATCGCATGATTCGGTCAGTGTTTGTCTTCGGTGGATCTGCATGGATCCAGTCTTCGTTCATCTGTGCTCATGTCTCTATAGGTCGGATCCTTCCAATCTATGATTCTCTTTATTGGTGCCGGTTGTTTTTCTGGTGCGCTGATCGTGTGGAGCCTTAGTACGACAACTCCGACTTCCTACTACAACAAAAGTTTGCTCACCTCCAGTGAGTGAAGGGTGATGATGACAATGCACCTTCGGCTTGCTCCAGTGCTTGTAGTCGTCGTAGATGGTCTACGAACAATGACGTAATATTTGTTACTTCTCGCATTTTTTTTACTGCCATGATGTTTGATGAATAAATCGGGAGTTTCCCCGCCAAAAAAGTAATACCCACTTGATTGTAATATAAAGTTTTGTTCATGGCAACCCCATTCTCCCAGCCTCGCTTCCAGGGTTTCCACCTCTCCCACCATGTATCCCTCCCTCTCCTTCCATTTTTTTCTCCCCTTCCGAAAAAGTAACGCTTTGATCCATGCATGTTTACCACCGACGTCGGAAATAATCCCAACTCATGCACACACACACACAAGGAATTGAAGCCCCCCCTCTTGCCTACGTACTCCGCTGGCGAGCTCGTCCAATCTCGCTACCGCTCCATCTCCCCCGAGTGCCATTCTCTGCCTTCCCATCTCTCGCGATCTACCTCCCTCATCTCATATGACGTACATGTTGATGAAACTCGAGTCCATGATGATGACGAAATACCATGATTCCGACACTGGTGTCGCCATGAGCCAGTACGCGCGTCGCAGCCTTGGTAACCCACTATCGTGCCACCCCTAGAGGGCCAAGACGATGATGACACGACCGGTGAAGCCGAAGCTTGTAAGGAGAAGGTATAAAGGGATGCCTCCATGATGAGGCGCTTGAGCTCATAAATGGCCGATGCGGCCATGTGGAGGGAGGAAGAGGTGTATGACGGTGGTCTAGAAACGTCAAGGGCGGGGGTATGGCGGCGAGAAGATGCGCACTGAGGAGAGCCACGACGGGTCGTGCGGCAGGTGGTCGTCATTGGCAAGGGTGAGGGAGGAGTGTAGCGGCGACAGTTGGAGGAGGCGAAAAAGAGGAATGAGGGCAAGGCAGAGGTAAGTTGTGAAGGTTGTTTAGGTAAGGACAAAAAGAAAAAAAGAATCGGCTAAACCGAACGGGTGAATCGTTTGGGAAAAAAATTGATGGTGAGAAAGTCTGCGATGGTTGTAATCATGCGATCTGCGAGACGAAACGAACGCCGTACAAACTCCTTTTTTTTGCGGGGGAATACATACTCCTCTTTAGTAGAGATATACCTTTAGCTTTAGATTTTGCAATTTCAAGGTTTCCCTGCGCCATAATATCTGGATATGCTCGAATACTTTATATCCAAACCAGGATTTTGATCATGCACTAAATGCATCGGAAAAAAAATAAATGCATGAATGAGCGGTCATGAATGCTTTGAAGTGAAAAGAGTCTAGGGCTCTTCTTGCCCCGGCCGTTTTGCCTACCTTTACACCGTTGACTTGGCGCTTGTTAATGGATGGCTGCAAGTTGTAGAGCGAAAGGGAAGAATCCAAGGGCCAGGTGCCAAGAGATAATATGGTAAGACCAAAAATCTTGGAAAGTAAGTCGCGTCTTCCTGGATCCAAGCAGTCTTTTTTTTGCTTTTTTTTTGAGGCGCCGGATCCAAGCAGTCATCTTTGAAGCTACGTACACTAGTAAAATGCCCGTGCGTTGCCACGGGCTATTAGAAACATTAATGGTTGCATCGGTAAACATAATACATGCCAAATTTTATATGTATAGAAAAAGATATAGCTAGTAATAGACTAAAAATAGTTGAAATCCACTTCAAACCAACGAATGTATGAATCACACATATAACATTCATCAGTTCTTCACCGGCTGGAAATGGACCTTGATACGCTATTGCCGCCGCATTATATTGCTCCATGGAACCCATCAGCCTCCTTCTCGCTAGCGCCGAGGAACCCCATTTTTGCCTCATTCTCGTTGGCATCGAGGGACCGCATTTGGCCATTTCTGCCGCTACTTCCACCAACATCTTCTATAACATGTCCCGTACCGCCCCTGACATCTTCTCCGCGAGCGCCGTCATGAAGCCATGTCCACCATGTTTCACTTCACCTTACATTACGCCTCACGTATCACAAGTACTAATAACCAACTATGCATATTAGTAAAATACAGGAATGGATCTGTAGTACATCAATATCTACACAACAAATTTGTTTTGCCGAGCGACTTGTATGCTTGCCTTCCCAAAACCAATCTGACACATCCTGATCGAACCCTTTGGTCCATAGACAAATTATAGTAATTATGCTCTCAAAAGGAGAATTGACAGAGATAAAGAAAAAAGTGAAATCCAATAGCAAAATTTTAAAACACACGTATCCTCATACAACTTCGGCATCAAATAAGCCAGCCAAACAACATAAATAATAACTCAAAGTTACCATTTTGAACCTAGCTTGTTTGAATTCCAAGTGTTTGGCCTTTATATAGTCCCTTGAGCCTTGTAAATCATGGCTGTTGGGAGACTGTACAACAACTCCACCATGAACAATTCAACATATTTACAAGCACCTATTCTTATATGAAATTCTTATCAGAAGCTTATTGCAATGCTTTAGGTGTTGCCCAAAGGCCCACTATTTTAGTAGCATTCCGTTTACTCCTTTCCCAACGTGACCACTTTCTACAAGTTCACATAGTTAGTGACGAGAATCTAGTGATTGCAGCCGATTTAAGCAATACTATGTGTAGGTCGTTGGCAGCCCACCACACCTGTTAGAGCTCATGGAGCCATTGTTGAGCTAGGACTGCAAAATACATGAAAGTTTACCAACTTAATTGGTTACCCTTGCGATATACATAGCTAAGTTTTGAACTATATAGATAGAGTGCTTAATCATAATTACTGCAAATCTGAAGCTGCACAATTCCAATTAAATTTGATGCATGGGAGATGACTTACCTTCTTCATGACCCTGGTAGTTGTCACTGAGCATTGCGATAATTGCAACACTCCAAATAAATTCAATGCCGAAGAGATGAGTTGCCTTCTTGGCAATGAACCCTCAATAGTGAATTTCTAAGGTCCCTGAATGAACATATGTGGAAGATATTCTACAGTTCTAGATATATGGCACAACCTCAGTTACAGAATGGTTAGTATACTTACAATCTAACTGAGAGGCCCCACATATGCAAATTCAGACCTCCGATAGGAAACACTGAATCTCAGCAGGAAAGATCAAATACATGCATCCCTGTTCGAGGTATTAATATGGGTAATTCTTAATTGATGCGCTAGATGGTATCTTCTCATCCAATTATAAAAGAACTCGTGATTATAAGAAAATCTTACTATATTCCATCAAAATTTACAATCCTGTGAGGCTAAGATAACAGCAAGAGCATAAAATTCTACAAAAAAACAACAACTTGTCACGACATTTTAGAAATAGTTAATATTTTCTCACTGGAAATGTCTATTTGTGAGTTGTACACTTAACATGGAATATACTGATCTATTTGTTGACTTCTTAGTTTCGGATGTTCGTATGCGACTTTATATTTGCTCTGGATAAAGAATGAGCAAAATATCTTTTCTTGAATATAGCTTCTTATACCCATTTTGCTGGTTCATGATAACCTAATGGTGATCTCTTGTTGTAGCCCTTATTTCACTTGATTGAATAAACAAAAGCATCACATACAAAATCTTATGCAGGTTCTAACAAGAATGAAGTGAGATAGACTACTGATTCTACAATGTACAATATCTGGTTAAATGATATTTGGCCAAGTATTTTTTTTCTGCTTCTATCATCTGTGAGCTCATTATTAAGTGTTAGAAAAACAAAGATGATGAAATGAGCTCTAAGACGTTTAATAAGTGTCCGAAACAGTTGCCCCCTTCCTTCCACACTCACAAAGTTTGACTAACTTCCCAAAGAAATCAATCAAAAAGATTAAAAAAATAATGCACAAGTTTCAGGGCACACCTTTGGTTTAATTTATTTTAGTATTTCTAGATCATCTCTAACTGCTTTCAATGATGAGTCACAACAAATTTACGCAAGATTTCAGAGGACACAAAGGAGAAATTTCCTTGCGCTGCCACGAAATAATAAATTTAGACATAGATACATTGATCAATATGCTTGGCAAACTTAGCAATCCACTTTCTGTAGTTCCTTACTTGCTATTTCGCAACCTGACAATAATGTGTAGAGGAGACATACGTCTACGTCAAAGGGGGTCATGACCCAAAGCATGTTTAGTAAATCACCACAAAAAAACACTTACCTGAGCGTGCAAACAAAATTGTCAGCAACTGGGATGGGCATTGGTGAAGAACATTTCCGATCCACAATTTTAGATCACCAGGCAACCTGCACTTTTCAGAGAAAAGTGGCCACAAGAAATCACAAATTTGCTCCAGCTCCCTCCATGACTGACATAAAGGCAGCCCCAAAAGCGGAGATAAAAAACGTCCAGCTGAAGCATTAAGGACAGTTACCAGATCTTTAATCTTTCTACTCGTAAGCTCATCTCCAACAACAGCAAAATAAATACGCAAAAAGGTGGATTTCTATCTTTCCTAGAACTTTAGCAGTCCAACGCTTCAGCCAATCATTGTGTACTTCTATGATTCTATCAAAGAAGATGAGCCACTTTTATGTTCCTGTTAACAATTGAATTTTCTTGCCCTCTCAGCTTGAATGCGGAAGGCCTTGTACACTTGTAGCGGGTTGGCAGTGAAACAAGTCATTGCTTACCTCGGTGCGGACATGGAAGGCCTTGGTGCCATGTTTGGGTGTCATGCACAGCTCCTCCCAACACACGTCCGCACGGAGTCCCACCAGCAGCAGGCACAGGCTCCATGGCGTCTCCTCCAAGCGCCTCCCTTCTGCCAAGCTCCACCAGGAGATCCTCCGCCTGGTCTACGGCACACCGTCAAGCACCCATGCCGATGGCACCTCATCCCCTCCGGCTTCTCCACTCCCCTCCTAATGCAAATGGAATTTGTCTGTAGTAGGTAGTATCTACTTACCTCGCATGACACAACACATAATGTGGAGAAGCTGGACCTAAAGAGGACATTTTCAATGTACGACTCTATATGCAAGACATACAGAAGTCATTTTCAATGAGACTATCTACAATTGTTATTCTCAAGACTGAATCAGGTAGTGAGCTACATGAAGAATTGATGGCATGCATATAAACCATGACATAATTTGGGCCCAACAATGCGTAATTTGTCTCTGAACTTTCTTAACAAGCAGACACTTTTTCTTATCCTATCAATGTCGTAATATTACAACAATAAACAACTACCATGGTATGAAACATCAACGTGAGAGGGATAAGACAAATACGCAAACACAATGTGCAACTAAGCAAAATAATATGCCAGGGTATCGATTCCTGTAGTGAATAATGACACCAACCGCATGAACAATGGCACTTGCCTAGCCGAACGCCGGCAATCGGGCCACACTAACGCCAGCGATACAAGGGATGGGGAACGGCGGGGCGGATGAGCACAATCCGGATATGTGGAGAAGCCACGGTCGATGGCATCTGGTCAATGTTGGGCTTAACAGGGTAGCATATCGAGGCATCAAGTCAAGTCTTCCTTTTTTGTGTGGGGAAAATCAAATCTTACTTAAATAATTTAAACTTTACACCACATGTATTATTGATCTCTAACCGCCGCCACTTTGGCAAGAAACTCAGCTTGTTGGCTTCAGATTGCTTGCAACATTGGATTAAAGCAATCACCTGCAAAAATACAGCACGCTAGCTTCAAATCGCTTGCAAAAAAACGACAGTGTACTTGAGGACAGTACATATCATTGCACACTAATCATAGGAGGGCAAATAAGCTACTTTAAGTTGAATTGAAGTACTCAAATTAGAGCTAGTGCAGTATGCCACAAAGAAATATTGTTTGTCGAGCCAAACCACATTAAAAAAAAAAGAAAGGAAGCATTAGAAGATCGGAGTTAATAGTTTGTACCTTCAGCTTGCATAATTGAATTGAAGTAATAAGCTTTTGTTTCGTTGCCATGGCATGCCCAGTGCATCTCCAATCCTCCCTATTATTTCCTCCTTTGACAACAACCATAAGTAACAAACCATGGCATTAAGGATACATACATTTAGGACAATAAAATCTAAGTAATTGCATATTAAAGAACTAAGAGATGTGCTTTTGCAGTCCAAGATACTAACCAGGCCTTGTGAACAATTTGCGAATACATACAAATACCAGAACCACGGCCTCCATAAATTATCCAAAGAAATAGACCAGAATGGATGAACACTTGGATTGGTCGCACCTGAAAATAGTAAGATCGACAAAAGCTTCGTCAGTTAGAAGAATCAGGACGAACACTCGTGCGCTGGACCGAGGCTTGTAGCCAAGGTCTGCCTCGCTTTAGATAGAGTCAAGGGACAGTGTGGACACCAGCGGCTGGGACATGATAAGAAGCAGCATATCCGTAAGGAGGTGGAGCAGGCAACACACGAGGCGATAGTATTGGAGCTTGGTGTGGTTCCGCGTCGCCTGATTTCTCCATCCCGATCAATCTTCCTCACAAGGATGCATGTACGTACTTCCTACAAAAGGAGACCGCATCAGTGTAGCCGTGAGGGGGGAGGAGAAGATAGGGGCTTGGGGATTGTGAGACGTGTGGTGGGTTTGCCCGTTGTCGGCTGCCAAGCCCGTCGAGCTTGGGGATGTGGGGCTTCATGCGGCGGCGGCGGCGGCGGCGGCTGCGAGATCCATGGCAGCCAGGGAAGGGAGAGGAGGAACTCTAGCAGCACAAGATCCACGGCGGATTGGGGAAGGAGGGGAGGGGCTCCAACAGCGCGAGATTCATGGCGATTTGGGGAGGGAGAGGAGAAGCATGCGGGAAGGAGGGATGCGCACCGTGCAGCTCGTGGAGGAGACAGGGAGAGATGCAGGGAGCGGGAGGGGCTGGACCCGAGGAGTGACGCCCGGCGCGTCCATCGATCGGCAGCTTGGCCACCGCCAGCTGCTCCCTCCATCAACGCCGCCGTTGGGAGAGGGACACGGCCGCAGCCGACGCGTTCATCGGCCATGGCGAGGCAGATGAGCCCGCGGGCGGGATTCGATTCGGCGGCCGGCTGCGTCCGAGGGAGACGAGAGCGGGTTAGGGATAGGGCATATGGCGTCACTCGAGTTTTTTCTGGAGGAGCGTGCGTGGGGGTGGGGAGGGACGAAATAAAACCAGACGAAAAAAAAACCGGACCAAAATGGTGGGACGAAAATAAGCCGTGGACGCAATCCTACCAACTCAGACATTAGGAGTAGAGATCACTCCAGCAATCCGGAGCAATCCCATAGTTAGATTCCCATCTGAAATTGGGCTCTGTCAGAGCTCAGCAACTTTGGGCCGTCGGATCTCGAGCGTGATGCGATTCTAGCCATCTTACTGGGCCTCCAGTGATTCCTGATCGTCAGATAAATATCAGGTCTGAAGAAATGAATAGTAAAAACAAATCCCGTAGTTAGATTCCCATCTGATATTGGGCTCTCTCAGAGCTCAGCAACTTTGGGCCGTCGGATCTCGAGCTTGATGCGATTCTTTCTAGTCATATGACTGGGCCTCCAGTGATTCTTGACCGTCAGATAAATATCAGGTATGAGGAAATGAATAGTAAAAAACAAATACACTTTGGGATTTTGGCCTTATCTGGCTGAACTGTGGGGCCTGGCATTCGTGGGCCGGGGGTGCCTGGTGATGTCCTTCCGCGGTCAAAGACGAGTGACCCGCCTAAAATTAAGCTGCCCCGCAGACGGCATTCGTGGCATTTCACGTGTGTGGCTGTGATTACCATTGTGTGGATGGTTGGGTTTCATGTATGTGTGAGGAGGACCCCCGATTGGTTTAGAGCCCTAGCAGCTAGCCTCCACTCACGGTAGCGCCCCTCTTCTTCGCTCTTGTAGCCGCCGCCGCGCTCCCGTCCTCCTCTCCTGCTCCTTCCCTCCCCGTCAGCAAGCTCGCCGCTGCCACTGAGGGGCTCCCCTGTCCTTCCCGGGCCCATCGACATAGGTGGTGCACGACCATCCCTCCCTGCGCGGTTGACGGTGACTGTTAGTTCTATATCCGTCGTATCTCATAGTAGGGGTCCTAAGCTAGGCGTCTTGGAGCGATGGTAACATGGGCACGGGATTTTACCCAGCTTCAGGCTCTCTCGAGGAGATAATACCCTACATGCTGCTTTTGATTGTATTGATATGGGTGTTGTACAGAGTACATGTATCTACCACGAGATTGTAGTAATGAATATTAGATTGTCCATTGACTAGCCTGGCCTCGGTTTATATAACACACCAGAGGCCTAGGGTTTAGGAGAGTCCTCGTCTTGTGCGCCAAGTCTCGTGGGATCTTCCTTGTATGCACCATGGGCTGCCCGAAGTGGCCCATGAGTGAACCGCCATGGGGGGTCCTCGGCCCAATCCAGCTGGTCGGGAGACGACGTGGTGAGTACCCCCTAGTCTAGGACACTGTCAGTAGCCCCCTGAACCGGTCTTCAAGTTGGGGACGCTCCTCGATTCTTTCGAATTGTTCTTCATCTTCAGTCATCGGTCTTGAAGAACTGGTTCAACAAATCTTCTCATCTTCGATCTTGAGGATCGCCGAAGTGCATCCGAAGAGTTTACACGTCGGGTATCCGAGGAGCCCCTTTAAGTTTCTGGCCTTTATCAATGCCTTGTATTTTTATGCCACACCTCGGGTTTGAAGTTGTTCCCGGGCGGCAGTGTCCTCTTACGTCCAAGCTCCAACGCCGGACTGCATTCGAGGTATTTTTGCAGCCGAGCACCAACGCCGGATCGCTTCCGAGCTCCAATGTCGGAATGTATCCGAGCTCCACCGTCGGACTGTATCCAAAGAGTATTGTTACAGCCGAGCTCCAACGCCGAACTACATCCGAACTCCAGCACCAGACTGTATCCGAGCTCCAACGCCGGACTATGTCCAAGCTCCAACGCCGTACTGTATCCGAGCTCCAACGCCGGACTATATCCGAGGTGTCATAGATCACCTTGGTTCAAAAAAGTTGAAGGAGTTTAGCCGAGCTTAATGCAGGAAATGCCCTCTATTGAGCCAGCCACTGACGCCCGAGATTTATGCAGGACTGCTTCCGAGGTGGTGCACCAACCCGACTGCGGGCCGATTTTTTGTCAATATTTTTGACTGGTGCAATTTATTCTCTGCCGAGATATATAGCCAGTAGCCCTTAAGGTGTGTATCGGTCTAAAACCGAGATGCACCTGAAGGATGACATAAGACCGCTGATCCCAGTAGCCCCTGAGACTCAGGTTGATTCACAAAATCGGCCTGAGGATTAACTCCTAGCTCGGCAGAATACTTTAGACACAAAAAGCGGTGTGTAAAGTCCTCGAGACTCAAGTTGGGTGCGGCCGACCAACCTGAGGATCTTAATCTCCTCGAAAACTATATTGCACTTGAATTTTCTGCATCAGATTGTCAATGCAGTAGCCCCGAGAATTGGGTTGGGAAAAATGGCTGACCCTAGGATCGTACCTCCTCGGGAACAAGTTCAACTGTCATGTATGTTTTGACAATACCGAGGTGGAGTTCAGCAGGAAAGATGTCGAACTGTAGTTTTAAAAAAGAGTTTCACGCCGAACACCTCAACCAAGAGAATGTCCCGCTTCCTGAAACATAAAATAGGTGAAAGATGTTATAAGCTCAAAAAAAGGGCCAACAAACATGCGTAAAAAACTTTACGTCTAGATTGAATCAAGCTATTTTGGTGCCAATATGAAATTGGTCTTAAAATTGTACTTTCGTCTTGCTTTGACATGACACATCAGATCTCTAGACTTCAAGTGGCCTAGGCTTCGGCTTCAACCTCCCTATCCCGAAGGCGGAGTGTTTCTCAGGCCAATTTAGAAAACTAAACGCGAGCGGCTTTAGAGAGAAACCAGGCTACCCGGCTATTGATCATACACCTGAGTCGAGAAAGGAGTGGTAGAAAAAGACTGTGCAACGATTAACAAAAACGGCTCATACTAATTTAAGAGCCCCCAAGTGACTTGGGTAAAAGAATTTTATGTATAATGATTGTATGTACCAAAGTACTTATATCATATCTGTATTCACCCGAACTGTAAACGAGTCTTAACCGACCGTCGGCTCTCCCTCTTCCGTCAAGGGCCGAAAAGTGTTATGTACTCCACCTGTCGAGAATATCAACGGTGTTTCCGATAACCAGGCAATCAAGCCATAAGGCTGTAATAGACAAAGCGCGCTCAGGGAACTTATGCTATATTACTGACGATGTGTAAGAAGCATCTTTGAAGAAAATAGTACCCCCACTGATACCTTTCTTCGGTTGCTCATTGTTACTATGAGACTTGTGCAATAGATTTTTTGTACTCATAAGTTCCGTTGTGTGCCGACCATGATTGAAAACAATAAGAGCGCTAGCTTTCGGCTTCACCCAGTCTAAGGTCCGAGCTCAGATGACCCGATCATGACAATCGCAGAGGTGCTCCTTTACTCCCTAGCCGAACAATCGGGAACGTAGGAGTAAACACAGGAGCAAGGCAACCCAGCATGTGAAACACTTAAGTCAACATGGTGCATATTGTGGTGTAATACACGAACAAGGAATGAAGTCATACAAGTATAATCATATGCAAGAGGAAAGGCTTCATAAAGGAAACTCACAAGTAAAGGGGGTATTTGAATTTGTGTGTCACGCACAAAGTTTTGACAAGGAAGTTTTTCAAAAACAACTTTTTGCCAAAAAAGTATAATGCTTGGTCGAACCGAATAAAATTTAAAACTGAAAGTTTTTTAGCATGAAAGCGACTTAGCTGGTTATTGTGCTCGATATTGATGACGCGATTCAGGCTTGTGGCGGGACGAAGACGCCCATTGATCTGTGATCCGACAAGGTTCGTAGTCCTCGGCATGGCCGAGGTCCCAGCCCCGAAGCCCGAGGTGTCCGAGCAAGGAGTTTGGCACTTCGGAGTGGCGACATAGCATGGCCAATGTGGCGAGGTGGAACCCCCAGTCCGACCGAGGCAACGGAGCAGGCCGGCAGTATGACGCCGAAGTCCCCGGTGTGGGTTAATGAAGTGATGACGAAGCCCTCGGTCCAGCCGAGGTGACAGCGCTGTCCAACCCGAAGCATTTACTTGTGCACAGAAAACAATGCAAGCCGGAGATAGTAGTAATAATAATAAATTAAAAAATCGTTGCATAATTAATAATTTATGCAAAGTAAGTAATAAAAGAAATATGGCCCGTGTGTCGAACACTCGATGAGGTAGAGCTCTCTCAGCGATGCCGAAGTCCCCGAGACACCCGAACATGTTGGTATGGCAGTTCGACCAATAAGGTGATCACGCGAGCCGATATATGCCGATTGGGACGACGACGTCGGCTTGCCGAAGTGACTGCGTGACACAGTCGAAGTAGATTACCTGAACATATAAAACGGTGCAAGCAAGAAATAATAATAATATTTGAAATATATACACTTGCATAATTGAGTTCACACAAGGTAAAAAGGAAAAATAACCGGGGCCGAGCTCAACGGTGGCGAAGGAGTGATAGCCTCTATTTTATAGGGCGGATTAGATGTGACGGTTGTGAGACTGCGGACAAAAATCCGGATACACTAACAAAACGTCAGTGCAAAGTTAGTATGCACTGTTTAATTAGACTTCAAAGGCGATGGTGCAAAAACCAACACTTGATGCTCGTGTACGCACACGGCCGAAAACACCACTGATGGATGGTAATGACCATATGTGCTGAATTAAAAAAAAGGAAAAATCATAAAGAGAAAAGAAAAGAACACCCCTCTGATGACGCTACCGTGCGTGCAGAGTGTCCTCAGATCTTCGTGGTACTGGCTGTCCTAGGCATGCGTACTCCTCAGGACCCAGCGCTACGTACCACACGCGAAGCCAGCCCCAAACGCGCTTGGCATTGTGGCATGACGACATCAACAAAGGTCGGTCAATCCTTACGATGGCGAGAGGCTGGCCAGACCGCCGTGACATACAAACGTCGGTAGAATATCTCTGCAAAAAAGTGTAGTACGAACCCACAAAAAATATTCTTTGTAATAATTTTAAGTGCTAAACAAATAGCTAAGAAAAATAAAATCTGGACGGAGATGATCGTGGAGGACCGAACCAAATAAAAAAACATCGGTCGAACATTGATTGTTGTCCGAAGTAGTGCTAGCTGGACCGCTAGCATTCATCAATACTTGAAGTAGTGCTTGTAGATTAGATCACAAGGACCGTGCTTGCAAAATAAGTATTTAATTAGGTTAGAACTACTCTAGATCTATGCACTTTTCAAAAAGGATTACTAGAAACCGCCAGCGGCCGACGAAGAGCTGAATTAAAAAGGGAAAAATAATTAAATCTCCCCTGTGAGTTGCCGCATAGTTGAATTCGTGGTAGCCATAGGCGCTGCTCCGCGTGGACTGTACGCAGGCGTGCTCGTCCTCCTAGGCTGGATTCAAGGCGCCTGGAATAACGACGCAGATGTAGCGCAGTGGCAGCACGATGAAACATGAATATGGGGTGATCTCATTGTGGCCAAAAATTAGCTAACCTGCATAGAGAAAATAACACTGGCCCAAACAATAATTCCTAGGACAAAAGGTACTGCGCACTAAAAATAGTTCAGAGGGGTAGCACCTGGTAGGAATATACTAGGTGACTGGCAAGATCAAAGACGGACGAAACGAAGTCTGACGAAAAGTTATCCGGTCGCAGACGCAAAGTTGGTCGGATCACAAGTAGGAAGCGACAAAGCCGTCCGCCAGTCGATGTCCATACGAGAGAGCTGAGTTGATCCATCGAACCGCGGGAGAAGTGCGTCCTTAATGATCAGTGGCACTTAAAGCAAATTTGCACCGTGGTCACACCTCGAAAATAGCAAAACAATCAGTACTATCATGCATGCTTACATGAAGTACAAACTAGTTATTAGAGTAGTAGTTTATTTCCTTAAGGCTTAATTGAATAAGGAAGAGAGAGAGAGGAATTGGATCTCCCTGATGATCTCCTAGTGCACATGGCAATTTTGGGGCAGAAAGGATAGCTTTGAATAATCTGTCCACGTGAGGCTGCAGCCATGCACCGGATCTGATTTTCTTGACGGTTGCCGAACAGAACCTGGCGTCTCCGAAAACAGCCACATACGCTACTGTTTATCCTGATCTTCGTGTACGGCACTTTCACTTGATCCTAAGCGGACAAGTGGGCCCAAAAAACACGACAGGACAACATGCCTCAGCTCGATGTGCATCGCATAGATTGCACAGTGGAAATCGGGGTGTGCGGCGTTTGCGTGACTATCTCTTGATCCCGACTTCCAGGCGAGGGCAAAAACTGATCTGTAAAAGAATTGCACACGGCGACGTACATAATTCGCAAACAAACCGATCTATGTAAAACAAAATAAACTGAAAGTATAACACCTGATTTGGCGTCGGTAGAAGACCCATCGAACCGTGACGATCGCCTAGCAGGCTCTCAATGAAAGCACCAATGTCGGTTCTATATCTGGCGTATCTCGTAGTAGGGGTGCTAAGCTAGGCGTCTTAGAGCGATAGTAACATGAACACGGGATTTTACCCAGCTTCCGGCTCTCTCAAAGAGATAATACCCTACATGCTGCTTTTGATTGTATTGATATGAGTGTTGTACAGAGTACATGTATCTACCACGAGATTGTAGTAATGAATATTAGATTGTCTATTGACTAGCCTGGCCTCGGTTTATATAACACACCAGAGGCCTAGGGTTTAGGAGAGTCCTCGTCTTGCGCCAAGTCTCGTGGGATCTTCCTTGTATGCGCCATGGGCTGCCCGAAGTGGCCCATGAGTGAACCGCCATGGGGGGTCCTCGGCCCAATCCAGCTGGTCGGGAGACGACGTGGTGAGTACCCCCTAGTCCAGGACACCGTGAGTGACCTCTTGCCTGACCATAGACCTTGCGCTACCGCCTCCGTCCCCGTCGGCCCTCCTCTCGAGGCGTCGGCTGGCTCTTCCTTCGCCGGACGTGTGATGGCTGCGAGGGACCGAGCCCCCCTCCCTACGCATCATCCATAGATGGACACATCTAGTGGAGGAAGAACCGTCGGCTCGAGCTAGGAGCAGCGGGTGCCGAGGCGCAGGCGTTCGATGCGTCACTCTCCCGTCAGATCCTTCTTCGCGAAGAGGAGCACATCCTGCTACTTGAGACGCTGCTCGAGGTTCACCTCTCTCTCTATATATATATATTTGTTCTCATGTTAGGTTTCTAATTAATTAGGTGGATGTACCAATTACAATATTGGCATGGCTGCATCTTTCTTTATATTCAATTCATAACTGCAGGAAGTGACACTTTTCAGTTTCATGTAGGTGAGGCCATGGTTGTAACATCTCTCATACTCTTTTTACTTGGTTAAAACTTGAGTGTGGGGTCCAAAGATGGTTGCAGAAAGGTCATGTTGTTCTTGCTGCACATGGATGCAGGCTGGCATGGTAGGATTGAGGTACTTACTGTTTCTTCGTGTATTTCTTTTTCATTAGGTCAGGTGGTACGGTAGGGTTCTCGATCCTATAGCATATATATGCTTCATGATGATTTAATCCATAAACTAGCATTTGATAACTTAGTTTCATTCCTTGCTTGATAGTACCTTAGGAAACATGGAGTTGTATGTATTTTGTTTCCTGATGAGCGCTTTTTAGGTCTTACTTTGTTCTCTTTGATCATTTCCATCGCTAATATGAGAGAGAGAGAGAGAGAGCACATGAACCATTTGATTAATGAAGGATATCAAGGGGGAAAACGACAATCTATTTTGACAGCATATGATTTGTAACTTAGCAATTAGCGTGTGTGCTTGGAGTGTAGCGTGGAATCGCCTGGTCAAGTACATTTTCTTGCCAAAATATTCCACTAAGTACTTTTTTGGGGGTAAATACTCTGTACATTTTTAGTGGCTGTAGCCTGTAGTGTCTGAAATGCCCATTTTGTTTGCTTTGACTGACACTTTTGTTTTTTTATGATGTACAGACAATTATGTTTGAGGGTTCGTTGTGCTCCTTGTAGGTTTAAATATCGTGGCATGTAATATTTGCGGCACTATGATGTTTAGTAACATACCATAGCTCCTCCCGCTCCGTGTCGGTGCAGAGAAGGAAGTGGCGCACACTTGGCTGCCCCGCCCCACCACCACTCCTCCTTGCTCAAGATCGAGGCCACCCTCCTCGGCCATTGAGTCCAGCGAGGGCACCGTTGATCTTTCCTCGGCCTGGATGTGAAGTCCACTGCCAGGTTTGAGGCTGGTTGAGGTGAGCTTCCGATCCATTGGTCCTCCCTGGACGCAGTCATCATTTTCTTAAATTTTTACCACAAAGCTAACATATTTA
Source organism: Triticum aestivum (assembly GCF_018294505.1). Classification (NCBI taxonomy): domain Eukaryota; kingdom Viridiplantae; phylum Streptophyta; class Magnoliopsida; order Poales; family Poaceae; genus Triticum; species Triticum aestivum. The sequence continues at coordinate 701,571,366 of NC_057798.1, read as the reverse complement.
GTTTACCGATGTGGTTAACCAGACTACATGGGGGGGGGGGGGGGTAGTCTTTATGACACTACAAAAAAATCTATGCCATTTGTGTACCTGAGATTACATAGATTTCCATTTAGTGCCGCAACTCAGGGAGCCGATTGATCAAATTTAGTGGTTTGGACTTCCATGGCTAAACACGGAGAAAAAAACCGCTAGTGCTCATCCATTTTCTTACGCTATCATGTTTGGTTTATTGATGTGGTTATTTCATTAGGATTATTGCATCTCTTTTTTTCGATAATATCATTTTTGTTTCTCACTTTGTAACGGTTATACTGCTGATTAGCTTATGTTGTGCGTCTTAGTATCTTGCCAATTCTATTTTGCCAGGTCAAGCATGTGCTTTTATCTTGCTGCCAGGTCAAGAACACAAAGAATGCCAAAGTGTTCTAATTTATTTCCACTATTATTTGTTTTTCTATTGCCAAAAGTGTTGTTTCTGAAGAAAAGAAAAGTAATGCATTGTTATTTTGGCTGCCCAACAAAGATAATAATAAATTGTAATGCACCAAATTACTTAAATTATTTTGTTTTTGTTCCTAGTTAATTATTATTCCTGTTAGTGCTAATCTTCTTTCCCGTGGACGCCTGTACAAGATCCGCCGCTGCTGCGAAGCACAACTCCTTAGCGCGTCGGAGATGAGCAAGAAAAGAAGAGGAGTGACATCAAGGGGAGAGGGATCTTCCATTTTGGGTCCCGCTCTATGCAAGTGGAGATGAGGCTACATCCCTTGATTCAGCCCCGTTGTGTTCCCTGCATGACAGCCGCAAGCTCTCCACTGATTGGAGTGAAATAGATGATCTGATGTTACAGTAAGGTGTATTTGCTACTAGCATTGAAATACTGATTTTCAAAGTATGCAGGCCCGGCCCGACTCAGGAATTTCGGGCTAGGTCACCAGGTCGGGCTGCCCATGCCCATGTTGAGGGGTGAGCAGATGCAAACCACATCTTTTTGGTTGTGTGCACATAGCTGTTCTGCTCATCGCTTTCAAATGTGGAGGCCTTACCACCCAAATGCAAAACACTTCACATTAGACATTACATATTAACAACACAACACAATTAACATTTCGCCTAGTCATTATCACATTATTAAACAATGCATCATACCAACTAACATCAGTTTAAGATAGAGGGGCATTCCATGCCCCTACACAACCCAAGGGTCCTGATCCGCGAGCAAAATATACATGTTTGAGAGCAAGCTCACGACAAGTTCAGAACAACTCACCGAAACTGACAACAAGTTTAACAACTAACCAGACATGAAGAAGAAAATGAAGGATGTCGCCCTCGCAGCAGTGCTTAGTGCACCTAACACTGAAAATGGTGGAGATAGAGGCTGTTAGAACTAATCTTGTCATATGTATGTGCATGTCTATTTTCGTTCTGCATGTACTCTAGTCTAGCATGTTGTTTGTCCGGTGAAGCTTCAGCGATGACGTGCAGAGGAGGCAAGATGCCGGGCTGCTGTGCGAGACGGCGAGCACGACGAGATGCCGATGGCGACGTGAGGCTGCAGTGATGCACAAGGCGGCATGGCTGTATGATGCAGCAAGTGCGTAAGAGACTAGAGCCTGACCGACTGGACAAAATAGCTAGAGGAAAATCTGGGAGTTTGTCAGCGCATGCATGGGTCTGTTACTCTGTTAGCAGCACGGCCGCGTCTTGTTGCTCCTAGAGAGATTCCAGGAGAAGGATAAGGCATGGGTTGGTGGCATTTACTAGTATGTGGAGAGGTGGTGCTAGTGGCCAAATGTGGCAGCTCCGCTGCGTGAGTGTGTGGCATAAGTGCCAGGTCCTTGTGTATATGTACTGCTTTGGTTAATGAGAAAATGACGAGGCCGTGAGGGCTGAAGGAAACCATGTAGCGCCTGTGATTGTCACCGGGAGCAAAGGCAAAGCTAATTTTTCTCCCTGGTGAATGTGTGTGTGTGTGTGTGTGTGTTTTCTGCCCCGGTGTGTGTCCTCGTGATCTTGAGAGAAACAAAGAAACAAGAGAGAGTTGTGTGAGGCAACCAAGAGGAATAAGAAGACCGGTGGTGCGAGGAGGCGGCGCCAACAATTGATAGCAGAGCCTTGTCGATCCGATGACAATGGCGTGGCGGACTCCATGCGAGAGATGGAGGCCGGCGGCGCGAGAAGGAGGCTATCGGTGGTGCGATGCCGCCAATAGCTGGTTGCGGTGCGATGCCATTTGGAGGAGATGGCGGTGCGACGCCGCCACGACGATGGTGTGATGCTGTTACAAGGAGAGAGCGGCGCGATGCCGCTAAGGATCAGCATGAACTGGTCGATGGTGTCCTCAATGGTGGTCTGATGCCATCCACAAAATGAGTCGAACTACGATGTGGTGACGGGCGCTGTGAAGGTGTCATCCACGTCAAGAGGTGGCCGCTGCTTGCAGCAAGATGTCATGGTGATTGGAGTTGCGACGGCGTCATCCACGGCAGCAAGGTGTTGCGGGTGATCTGAATGAGGTTTTGGCGAGTTGGCATGACAAGATTAGGGACATGACTGTTAGAACTAATCTTGTCATATCTATGTGCGTGACTATTTTTGTTCTGCATGTACTCTAGTCTAGGGTGTTGTTTGTCCGGTGAAGCTTCAACGATGATGTGCGGAGGAGGCGAGCTGCTGGCCTGCCGTGTGAGACGGCGTGCACGACGAGGTGACGATGGCGACGTGAGGCTGCAGTGATGCAGCAAGTGCGTAAGGCTTGTCATAGTGGAGTAACATTAGTAACTTACATGCCACATAAGCAAAAATGATGAGGTGGCAAGTAGTTAATGAAGAGAGAGGCAAATAGAGTAACAGAATATGTTACCATTACATAGCGCTTTCCAATGCAAAATGAGTCTATAAAGTAATAAATGAAGACATCTATGTTACCACATATATGATACTACCCACTATGAATGTAGTAACATAGACTAGTAACATATGCATGTTACTATTCTAAGTTACTCTCCACTATGACCAGCCTAACGCGGTCATGATTGAGACGTTGTCATACTTTTTGGGACTTCTAAGTGATCTCTTTACTTTCGGTTGTCGTATACTACCAACCTGACTGGCTGGACAAAATAGCTAGAGGAAAATCTGAGAGTTTGTTAACGCATGCATGGGTCTGTTAGCAGCACGGCCACGTCTTGTTGCTCCTAGAAAGATTCGAGGAGAGGGATAAGGCATGGCTTAGTGGCATGTACTAGAATGTGGAGAGGTGATGCTAGTGGCCGAATGTGGCGGCTCCGCTGCGTGAGTGTGTGGCATAAGTGTTAGGTTCTTATATATATGTACTGATTTGGTTTATGACAAAATGACGAGGGCGTGAGGGCTGAAGGAAACCATGTAGCGCATGTGATTGTCACCGAGAGCAAAGGCAAAGCTATTTTTCTCCCTGGTGAATATGTGTGTGTGTGTGTGTGTGTGTGTGTGTGTGTGTGTGTGTGTGTGTGTGTGTGTGTGTGTTCTGCCCCGGTGTGTCCTTGTGTTCTTGAGTGAAAGAAAGAAATAAGAGAGAGTTGTGTGAGGCAACCAAGAGGAAGAAGAGCGGCACTGCGAGGAGGCAGCGCCAACAGAGGTGCTGTAGATCTGCACGTTGAAGCACAGGATCAATAGGCGATAGCCTCAGGACAAGTAGCTCGCCGGGGAAGATCTTGTGCTTCTTGCAGAAGTAGTCTCAGCCCCTCCCCATCACGATATGCTTGTGGAAGATGAACTGAACCTAGACCTTGCACCATTTATTAGCAGACATCCTGAGGACTCGACGAGGATTCAGGATAATGAGTGTTGTTTTTATGCGAGGAGACTATTTATTTTACCAAGTTTCTATTATCAGAATATTAATATTTACAATACCAAGTTTATATCATTTGATCCAGTATTTTCATATTTTAACTATTAGGTATTGGAGATGTTGTTATATTCTTCTATAATCTTGGTCAACCATACAATCGTTTAACTTGCACGAAAGCTATGCACCTTATATTCTGGAACAGAGGAAGTATATTGCTTCATTGGCTTTAGACCATCCAGAAATCAGGGAAAATCATGGAAGCAATCGTGTACTAAACTAAAGCTCCGGGACCTGTCCAAGTCCAACAACACCCATCGCGGGATGCAAAAGCAAAGCGAGTTGGAGAAGGTTACGGCACACCTAATGACTTGAGAAAAGGAAACATGTTACGGTACGAGCAACAATCCTCCACGCATATATCCATTGACTCACCGAGCAGAGAAACTTGATCGATACTCTACCAGGAACGCCTGCGTTGCTGCGTTCTCGTCTGCCATGGCTCAGAACGGGGCCGCTGCCGTTGGCCACGGAGAAGGCCTCCAACTACGGGAGACTTGGTCGAGGTGCGTCACGGAGGGCGCGACACATGATTTCGAGGTGACCAACTACCCTCTGCTTGAGGGCATGGGCACGTACATCACCTCAAGCACGTTCAGGGTCGGCGGCTACGATTGGAATATCAGGTTCTACCCGGACGGACACACCAAGGACTCTGAAAAAGCGTTAGTATTCTTGTTTTGTCTCAGCTCATTGACGAAGGATGTGAGGGCAAAGCTCACCATAACCTTGCTGGATAAGGGAGGGAAAGTGGAATTGCTGACCACCCCGGACGCGGTGGAGAGAATCTTTTCTCCGGAAAAGGTTTACTTTGGTGTTTTCGTCGAGAAATCGAAGCTGAAATCGTGCCCTCGCCTCCTGACAATAAGGTGCGTTCTCATCGTGATCAAAGAACCACCCCCGGAGGAGTGCCCAAGGAATCTCGTCGTGGTTCCTCCGCCGGAGCTGTCCGGCCGCCTCGAGCGCACCCGTAAAGACGGGAAGGGCACCGACGTCACGTTCCTCGTGGGTGGCAGGGAGTTCAGCGCGCATACGTTCATGCTGGCTGCGCAATCGCCGATTTTCGATGCTCAGTTCTTTGGCCCGATGGCGGATAAGGACACGCGGTGCATAGAGGTTCCCGACATGGAGCCTGCCATCTTCGAGATGCTTCTTCACTTCATCTACACGGATTCGCTGCCCCCATGTAACGAGGAAGGTTACGATGCTGCTACCATGCAGCACTTGCTAGTCGCAGCACACCGGTATAGGCTGGACAGGCTTAAGGTGATGTGTGAGGAGAAGCTATCCAAAAGCATCAACGTGCAGACCGTTACAAGTACATTGGCAGTTGCAGATCAGCACTTCTGCGAGGGGCTCAAAGATGCTTGTGTGGAGTTTCTTTCTGAGCCGAGAATAGCGGCAATTGTCTGGTTAAGAAACGGGTTCACACGCTGCATGGCAAAGCTGGAATCGGGGGACAAGGAGGTATCTGCCGCGGGGACGAAGTAATCTAGAACCCCCCCAAAAAATCATGGAATAGATTTTTATTCTTTCATCAAAATAAATCTTTAATTTCTATTGTGGTTCGATCAATTTCTGGTCAAATGTTAATCCATTTATTTATGTACTAGTTTATTTGTAAAAATAATTCCTATTTCTTTTGCGACAACTATTATTGCTATATATGGACCGATTCGATCCAAATATCATCTAGCCCTAGTGTAGCACGTTCTAATTTTGGCAAGTTTTTCTTCTTCTTTTTTTTGTAATTTAGTCATCACTACTAACGGAGCAAGGTGATGTCAATGCCCGGAAGACGGGAATCAATTGTTTCTTATGAATTAGTTTGGGCATGTTTGGTTACCTGCATCTATTTTTGTCACTTTGCATCGGTAGCGCTATTCAGCCTGACTGAGTGAATATAGCTCAAAACCTATGTTTTGCACATAATTCATTTGCCTGCATCCGCTCCAGTTAGCTGACCGGCAACATAGACAACAGTGTTTTGTTTCCTCCATGTTCTTTTGAGATGAAAGTGTTATTGTTTGGTTACATATAACACAGGTGTTATGGTAACCTCTTCTAGAAGTGATGAGGTTACCAGCATACAGACAGAGAGACACAACAGCATAATATATAGTCACAGCATCAACCGTTTGCACACGATAAACCATAACCATACGTTGTCATAGCAGTACTAACTGGTTGGTTCATAACAGTATACCACAAAGTCTACAAACAGGTTTTAGATAAGATCGTATGAGATAACACCCTAAGCACCCTCCTCGGCATCCATGTCAAATGATTTGTAGTGCGGCCCGCACTTTGCCACCACCTCAACACACTCGACGTTGAAGATGATCACCTGCAAGTTCACGGGACTCACCAAAGGGTTAGTTTACCCTATTAAACCCTAAACCTAACTCACCAACTTGAAGGTCAAAAGACACCCGATCCTGACCGCTTGAGTTACACAGAAGCCGACCCAACCCTGATCAAGGTGAGCCTGCCGCCGATCATCTGGACAGTGACATTCTAGGTGCGGTCGTTCTTCGTCCTCAACCTGAACAACTCTGGGACGGGGACGATGTGTTTGCTGAAGGCAAGGGACATCTGCGGATACTCCAATTTAGGCCCAAAGACGGTTTTGCATAAATGTGTTTGGCTGAGATTATGGTAATGGTTGTATTTCTTAACCCTCTTCAGGGGCCGCCGTTCTGCAGCACCAGCTTGCCCTTCTTGCCCAAGGCCATCTCCTTCCCCGTCATATCAGAGGCAACCTCCTTGCCCTTCATGCTCGAGATGACCTACTTGCCATCCTTGTCGTTGCCTCCCACGACGAGCTTCTCAATCTACATTGAACATACAGATGTGAACTGGTGCTCCAATCAAAACGTATAACACATATGAACAAGATCGTTTTGGAAAACTACGATGACGACAAGGAGCACCAGGCACTGGAGATGGTGGCGAGGGTTCCTCAGTCTGGCTGCTCTACAATGCCCCTTGAGGTGCATGACGGCAAATGTGAAAGTTCGATTTACCATCAACCTACACGTGGTCTGCGTGCCTGCAAGCCATGCTCCTCAAACCCTGCCGCGGCTATGCTATATCCGAAGTGCTGCTGAATTGATTGAAGGGTTTGTTCTAACCGTTGAAATTTGTTCCCTCTTTGTGTGAAAAAATAGAATCCATAATCGGAATCGATTCAATCGGTCCCAAATCAAAGCCTAACCTTCAATCGAATGCTCTATTGACAATAAATCAAAATGCGACTACAAGAAAATCAATGCTACAGAGGAGATAGAGGACATATCGCCATTGACATGGAGGAGGGCGAAGCCGATGCTTGCAGCTGGTGCTCACCATCCGGAGCTTGCCTCTAATGTATGCCACCGATGCTCGATATGCAGATGTTGTGGACACAGCCGTTGAGAGTGGACAGATGGGAGAGTGGGCGGTGCGAGGAGGGGAGAGTGAAGTGGTGGAAGAAGGGGGGAGTGAACGGTGGGAGGAGGGTGAGGGGAGTTATAGCTGCTTCGGGAACCAACGCGTCTTGTACCGCGTGTCCCCGCGCATGCAGTCGCAATCACCCACATAAGCCCCCTCACATCGCTCGGACCTGGCTCTGGAGAAACGGTTCATTTGAGCATTCCTCTAGAGCCAGGCGTAGAGGTGCTTTTATCACTGTGTCATGGAGGTCCAAAAGTGTTTGCACATAACCGAACTAGCCGAAAATTAAAAAGGCTACATCCAATGGACCTGGTTGGAGTTGATGCAAATAACCAAACATGCTCTTTGTGGATCTAATACACGAAGTGTGAAGCAGCTTTACTATATTATACATGAAGTAAACACATACACCGGGTATTCTTTTGATTAGGGCATGTCCAACACTGACCCTCGAACAACCCGCATCGGTTAGGACTGAGCGGTCTAGACGCATTTTTCCATCCAACGAGGTACCCATCAGTCTAGACGTCCGTTTTTCCGCAAACCGGAGGCAAACCAGGGTCCCACCCAAAATCACTAGGCATGCAACTGTATGTGTCGCCCCCGACTGGAACTGCATGTGTTCAACACGACTGCAACTGATTTGTCAAAGGGAGGGCAATAGCATGTCTGCCACTAGGCATGCAACTGCAAATGTCGCTATTGCAACTGCATGTCTTCAACGCAGATGCGACTCGGTGGTATTTTTCCCGAGGGGCAGTTGCATTTTTGCTACTAGGCACGCAATTGCAAGTGTCATCTCCGACAGTAACTGCATGTTGTCAACGCGGCTGCAAACTTAGTGGTGTTTTCCGGAAGAGTGATAGTGAAGGGATGGATGCATGTCTACCACTAGACACACAATAAGAAGTGTCGCCTCTACTGCAAGTGCATTCTTCAACGCGACTACCACTTAGTGGTGTTTTGTCGAGGGTGGGCTAGCGGTTGTATGTCCACCCCTCGAGTTGTAATTGCAAATGGTGCAATACGTCAACAACTAGAGAGACTGCATGTGCACCCCCGAGCTACAACGACATAGGTTGTAGGTTGTGTTGTGTGCCTCCGGCAGCTCCCGAGGGTGCTGACAACAATTTTAGTTGCATGTTTGCTTTTTTTTTTTTAGAATTCTTTGCATTCAAATCACGAAACAATACAAAATAGTTGACCCTTACAAGCACACTGAAACACAAACACAAAGGACCATAAACACCTAGAGTACACTAAGACAACCATAACATAAGAAGATCTCCGGAGCTCTGTGTCATCATTCCTGAATCTTGAGAGAAGACCCCTGCAGCAGAACGATCTGCAACCAGGCGCAAGCAGGTCATCATCTTCAACCACGGAACAATTGCCACCACGCTGCTTCCTCCTTTCTTGACACCAGCACTGAAAGAGCATGGACATCAATCCAACACACCTGCAACAGCCGACGCCATCTTTGGCTTTGAGTACCGCGAAAAATGTCCCTTCCGGAAGGAAGAGAACTCGAGTCATCCGACCGGTCCAGCACCGCGGCTGGGCCATTCGCCCGGGCAAAGCAGAATCTCCCTCTAGCATCAGCGCAGAGAAAGGAGAAGAACAACAACAGCAAATCATATCGACAAGGAAGAAGAAGGGTCTCCATCTCCCTGCATCCATCACCCATCTGAGGACCCAAACGGCCAGTGCCAATGAACCTCCAGTCACCATAGCCCAACACCAATGGACCTCCAGTGCAAAAGTTGCATGTTTGCTGGCCATGCGCAATTGCATGTCCGTGATTAGTGTGCAACATAACTTTTTTTTTTCAAACATACTGCCAGCATGTACGTCGGTCTGCACGTGGTTGCATGTTCGTCGACCACGTGCAATTGCATGTCCGTTGTCCATGTGCAACTTAAGTGTTTTTCTTTTTTATAAAGAATATTGCCATCCGATTGGATACACATAGTCCGCATGCATTTGCATGTCGGTCGGTCATGCCCATGTGATTATTATTGTTTCCAAAAATATTTGCCAGTAGCTACAATTGCATTCCGTTGGCCATGCGCAATTAAATTTTTGTGTTTTTAAAAAAATTAGAAAAGGAGGACTATCCCTGGCCTCCGCATCTGGACGATGCATGCAGTTATTTTATTAATTATTCACAAAGATCTTATAAAGTAGTACATTAGATAGTTTGAAGTCATCATCTTAGCAACAACTGTCGCTACTCGTATCCACCTGATGAAGGGGTGCCGATAGTCCGAGCCTAATACCAATCAGACATCGCACAAATGCTTAACATCTAAATACAGAGGCCCCAACCAAGCCACATATTGGGTTTGGGGCACAAACTGGTCCGACGCACTCTCTGTGTCGTCGCCGTCATCTTCCACCAATCCACCTTTAGAGGAGAAACTAATGCATCGACCTTGCCATGCCTCTCTGCCATCAACGCCACCATGTCGCCAGACAGCATCCTCCTCCTGCGCGAGTCTATCTCCTCGCATCGGACTTCGAATCTCCACAGCGCCACGCCGCCGAGATCCGCCGTACGTCATCAATGTGTAAGATGAAGTACCGCTCCACCAAAGAAGCCGTCCTCTGTTCCCCGAGTCCATGAATGACGCCACCAAGGGGGAAACGACACCAGAGCGCCGCTGTCATCCGATCAATTGATCTAGGGTTTCCCCCGGAGGTAGCAGAGAGTGGCCTTGAACTTCTCCACGGCGATGCCTTCAAGAAGGGGACGACGCAGACAGCGCCGCCACCGCCGGCCTTGGCAATAGCCGAAAGCAAGTTTTCACCCACATCTGTTCGAAGAAACTCCATCTCTCGTGCACGAGTCGCCGCGTACTACGACGTCCCCGGGAGAGGGATCCCAAGATTTGCCGCCACAAGGACCCACCACCTGGCCATCATCCCTGAAGGGTCGGCGCCACCACCGTGCTCGGATCCGGCATCACGCTAACGCCTTCGGCAGCCCCCAATCACATCGGTGAAGGAGGACAACCGGCGCGAGCGCCCACCACCGCTTAGGGCCGACGGACGATGCCCGAGCCCGACCACCCGAAGGAGAACCGATCTGGGGTGGGAAACCCGAGATCCGCCGTCGCCAGCCCCCTTAGCGTCGTCGGGATCCAATCGGGCCACCGCACGAGCGCGCCAACTCCGCCTCCATGCCGTACACCCAGGGACGCCACGCATATCGGCCAGAGGATCCCCTCGTGAAGAAAGGAGGAGGGCCCATTGTCCGCCATCTGCCGGGCGAGCTTCGCTCACCGGCCTCCTCCGGCGGCGGCAGGGAAGAAGGAAAGGAGGAAGGTCGAGGGCGGTGGCGGTAGGGGCGCCCGAGTCGCCCCCCCTCCCCGGAGGCAACGCGAGCAAGCACTAATGCGTGAGTACCAGGAAAGCCTGGTCCTCAAGAATAAATAGCAACCTCAATTTGCCTGTATGAGGAATTGAACCCAGGTGTTGGGTTTGTACATCCACTCCCCCAACCAGTTGAGCTAGGCTCACTCCCTCTGTCAAATTTTTGTCTGCTGTTTTTATTTCTTCATCTCATAAAACATTACTCCCTCTGTCAAAAATGCTTTTATATTATGGGACGGATGGAGTAATTTTTAACAATACAAAATTACTTTCAAATGAAATGATAATAAGGAAAGCAAAAGACAAGAGGAGAAAACAGAGCATCAGCGAAGCGATCTTTTTTTTCTTTTTGCGGAAACTATCGATCTATTAATCTTCAATCATGACAGTACAACAAACACCAAAAATAATAAAAATTACATCCAGATTCATAGACCACATAGCGACGACTACAATCACTGAAGTGAGCCGAAGGCGCTCCACCGTCATCGCCCTCCCTCGCCGGAGCCGGGCACAATTTGTTGTAGCAGACAGTCGAGAAGTTGTCGTGCTAAGGTCCCATACGACCAATGCCTCAGAATAGCAACCGCCGCCGATGAAAATAATTTTAAATCAGAAGGATCCAACTTGAAGACACATGAACAACGACGAACAAAGACCGGATCCGAGCGGATCCACCAAAGACAACCACCGACCAAATCTCGCGAGATCCGCCGATCCGAGCGAAGCGATCTAAATAACAAATGGGCCGTGTCCAGCCCAATAAATAGTGATTATTATTAGGCTGCTAAGGGCATCTACAACGCAGGCGCTATTTCCTGTCCGTTTTGATTAAATCCCGATCGATCCCAGGATTCTACCTGGCATTGATGCCAAGGCAGTCGTCAGGCGCATGGACTCCTTTTCGCTTGCATGGCCCTTTCTAACGAGCGCTAAAAATCCTCCGCTGACTACGGTAGCACTCAAATAGGCGTTCATGGGTCGTCTGTTGACGAGACTTGCCTGCTCCCTGCGCGTGTTCCCATCCGTGCTCCCGCGTATGTGGCTTGATTTGATTGGAACAAAATAAGACTCGGCCCCACCCCCTTAAAATCAAGGGGGAAGATGATTAGATTAGAAAGAAAAAAGAAAAAAAGACAGCCGTAGGATGAAGTGGGAGCACGGATGGAAGCATGGGGAGGGAGCAGGCAAGCCGGATCCCGCCCCAACGGACTCCTCCATCGATGCTTCTTCTTTAAAAAAAATAATGTTCTAAGCGCCCACACAGGCGCCTCTCATAGATGCCATAATGAAACTAGCGATTTCAGTTTGTCTCAACAGCAACAACAACAAAAAACTAGTGCGGCCGGCCGAGACGTCGTCGAGATGCGTGACGAACAGCGTCACCGCGATGCACGACTTCGAGGTGCACAACCACCCGCTGCTGGACGACCTCGGCGTCGGCAAATACGTGAGCTCCAGCACGTTTAGCGCCGGCGGTTACGACTGGTGCATCAGCTTCTACCCGGACGGAAACAAAGAGGAAAACGCTGGCTACACGTCGGCGTTCCTCAACTGCGTCAACCCACCAGCTGATGGCGTGAGGACAAAGGTCACTGTAGAAGGACAAGTTATGGGCTGTGCAATCTCGATGTATTGATCGGTGCACCAGGCACGTATATATAAGTACAGAGGTGGGCCACAACCTCAACTATACAAGGAAACAGGAGGTGGGCCCTACACACACATATACACATACACAATATACTCAACACCCCCCGCAGTCGAAGCGGTGCCAGTGACGCAGAGACTAGAACAGAACTCCTCAAAGGTAGAAGTCGGCAGTCCCTTCGTCATCACATCGGCGAACTGCTGAGCGGTCGGCACATGGAGAACCCGCATGCGTCCAAGAGCCACCTGCTCGCGCACAAAGTGAATGTCCAGCTCGATGTGTTTAGTCCGGCGATGATGAACAGGGTTGGCGGAGAGGTACACCGCAGAGACGTTGTCACAGTAGACAACCGTAGCCTAGGAGACATTGTGATGTAGCTCCTGAAGTAACCGTCGAAGCCAGGTGCACTCGGCGACAGCGTTGGCCACAGCTCGGTACTCAGCCTCCGCGCTAGAGCGCGAAACCGTGGGTTGTCGCTTGGACGACCACGAGACGAGGGAAGGACCGAGGTAGACGCAGTAGCCAGAGGTGGACCGACGAGTATCGGGGCAGCCGGCCCAGTCTGCATCGGAGTAAGCCACCATCTCCAGAGAAGTGGACGCCGTAAGTGTCAACCCGAGGGACATCGTGCCGCGGATGTAGCGAAGGATCCGCTTCACGAGAGTCCAATGAGAGTCACGAGGGGCGTACATGTGGAGACACACCTGCTGTACAGCATACTGAAGATCCGGTCTGGTGAGAGTCAAGTACTATAGAGCGCCGACAATGGACCGGTAGAAAGGAGCATCCGACGCAGGCGAACCATCAAGAGCAGAGACCTTGGCCTTCGTGTCCACAGGAGTAGCAACAGGATGGCTGTTGAGCATGCCAGCACGCTCAAGAAGCTCATGTGCATACTTCTGCTGATGAAGAAAGAAACCGTCCGGACGCCGAACGACCTCAATGCCAAGGAAATAATAGAGAGCACCCAGGTCCTTGATAGCAAACTCGTCACGTAGCCGGAGAGTAATCTGCTGAAGAACGGCTGCGGAGGAGGCTGTCAGGATGATGTCGTCGACGTAAAGCAGCAAATATGCAGTCGTGTCACCGTGGCGATAGACAAACAGTGAGGCGTCCGAGAGAGTGACGCTGAAGCCCAGTGTCTGAAGAAACCCGGCGATCCGCTGGTACCAGGCTCGGGGTGCCTGCTTGAGCCCGTAAAGAGAGCGAGACAGCATGCACACATGGCCAGGAAGTGAAGCGTCGACGAAGCCGGTGGGTTGCTCACAAAACACCTGCTCCTCAAGATGGCCGTGGAGAAAGGCGTTGGAGACATCAATCTGGTGAACAGGCCAGCCGCGGGAGACGGCGAGCTGGAGGACGGTGCGGATCGTGCCCGGTTTGACAACCGGGGCAAACGTCTCCGTGAAGTCAACTCCAGCGCGCTGGCGGAAACCGCGGACCACCCAGCAAGCCTTGTAGCGCTCAAGTGAACCGTCTGAGCGGGTCTTATGGCGAAAGACCCACTTGCCGGTGATGACGTTGGCGCGAGGAGGCCGGGGAACCAGGGTCCAGGTGCAGTTGTTGGGGAACGTAGTAATTACAAAAAATTTCCTACGCACACGCAAGATCATGGTGATGCATAGCAACGAGAGGGGAGAGTGTTGTCTACGTACCCTCGTAGACCGAAGCGGAAGCGTTGACGCAACGTAGAGGAAGTAGTCGTACGTCCTCCCGGTTCAACCGATCCAAGCATCGTTACTCCGGCACCTCCGAGTTCTTGACACACGTACAGCTCGATGACGCACCCCGATTTCCGATTCAGCAGAGGCACGGGGAGGAGTTCCGTCAGCACGACGGCGTGGTGACGATCTTGATATTCTACTGTCGCAGGGCTTCGCCTAAGAACCGCTACAATATGACCGAGGTGTAATCTCGTGGAGGGGGGCACCGCACACGGCTAAGGAACGATCTCAATGATCAACTTGTGTGTCCATGGGGTGCCCCCTACCCCCGTATATAAAGGAGTGGAGGAGGGGAGGGCCGGCCCTCTACTATGGCGCGCCCTAGGGGAGTCCTACTCCCACCGGAGTAGGATTCCCCCTTTCCTAGTCCAACTAGGAGTCCTTTCATGTATTAGGAGTAGGAGACAAGGAAGGGGAAGAGAGAAGGGAAGGAAGGAGGGGGTGCGGCCCCTCCCCCTAGTCCAATTCGGACTAGGCCATGGGGGGTGCGCGGCCTGCCCTAGGCAGCCCCTCTCTCTTTCCCGCAGGGCCCAATAAGACCCAATACTTCTCCCCGGCGAATTCCCGTAACTCTTCGGTACTCCGAAAAATACCCGAATCACTCAGAACCTTTCCGAACTCCGAATATAGTCGTCCAATATATCAATATTTACGTCTCGACCATTTCGAGACTCCTCGTCATGTCCCCGATCTCATCCGGGACTCCGAACTCCTTCGGTACATCAAAACTCATAAACTCATAATATAACTGTCATCGAAACCTTAAGCATGCGGACCCTACGGTTCAAGAACAATGTAGACATGACCGAGACACGTCTCCGGTCAATAACCAATAGCGGGACCTAGATGCCCATATAGGTTCCTACATATTCTATGAAGATCTTTATCGGTCAGACCGCATAACAACATACGTTGTTCCCTTTGTCATCGGTATGTTACTTGCCCGAGATTCGATCGTCGGTATCCAATACCTAGTTCAATCTCGTTACCGGCAAGTCTCTTTACTCGTTTCGTAATACATCATCTCGCAACTAACTCATTAGTTGCAATGCTTGCAAGGCTTAAGTGATGTGCATTACCGAGAGGGCCCAGAGATACCTCTCCGACATTCGGAGTGACAAATCCTAATCTCGAAATACGCCAACCCAACAAGTACCTTTGGAGACACCTGTAGAGCACCTTTATAATCACCCAGTTACTTGTGACGTTTGGTAGCACACAAAGTGTTCCTCCGGTAAATGGGAGTTGCATAATCTCATAGTCATAGGAACATGTATAAGTCATGAAGAAAGCAATAGCAACATACTAAACGATCGGGTGCTAAGCTAACGGAATGGGTCATGTCAATCAGATCATTCAACTAATGATGTGATCCCGTTAATCAAATAACAACTCTTTGTCCATGGTTAGGAAACATAACCATCTTTGATTAACAAGCTAGTCAAGTAGAGGCATACTAGTGACACTCTGTTTGTCTATATATTCACACATGTATTATGTTTCCGGTTAATACAATTCTAGCATGAATAATAAACATTTATCATGATATAAGGAAATAAATAATAACTTTATTATTGCCTCTAGGGCATATTTCCTTCAGTCTCCCACTTGCACTAGAGTCAATAATCTAGATCACATCACCATGTGATTCACATCGATAGTTCACATCATCATGTGATTAACACCCATAGTTCACATCGCCATGTGACCAACATCCAAAGGGTTTACTAGATTCAGTAATCTAGTTCACATCGCTATGTGATTAACACCCAAAGAGTACTTAGGTGTGATCATGTTTTGCTTGTGAGAGAATCTTAGTCAACGGGTCTTTCACATTCAGATTCGTTATGTATTTTGCAATTTTTTATGTCTACAATGCTCTGCGCGGAGCTACTCTAGCTAATTGCTCCCACTTTCAATATGTATCTAGATCGAGACTTAGAGTCATCCAGATCGGTGTCAAAACTTGCATCGACGTAACCCTTTACGACGAACCTTTTATCACTTCCATAATCGAGAAACATATCCTTATTCCACTAAGGATAATTTTGACCGCTGTTCAGTGATCTACTCATAGATCAATATTGTACTCCCTTGCCAAACTCAGTGCAGGGTATACAATAGATCTGGTACACAGCATGGCATACTTTATAGAACCTATGGCCAAGGCATAGGGAATGACTTTCATTCTCTTTCTATCTTCTTCCGTGGTCGGGTTTTGAGTCTTACTCAATTTCACACCTTGTAATACAAGCAAGAACTCTTTCTTTGACTGTTCCATTTTGAACTACTTCAAAATCTTGTCAAGGTATGTACTCATTGAAAAAACTTATCAAGCGTCCTGATCTATCTCTATAGATCTTAATGCTCAATATGTAAGCAGCTTCACCGAGGTCTTTCTTTGAAAAACTCCTTTTAAACACTCATTTATGCTTTGCAGACTAATTCTACATTATTTCCGATCTACAATATGTCATTCACATATACTTATCAGAAATGCTGTAGTGCTCCCACTCACTTTCTAGTAAATACAGGCTTCACTGCAAGTCTGTAGAAACTATATGCTTTGATCAACTTATCAAAGCGTATATTCCAACTCCGAGATGCTTGCACCAGTCCATAGATGCACATTTTGTTAATACCTTTAGGATCGACAAAACCTCTTGGTTGCATCACATACAACTCTTCTTTAATAACTCCATTAAGGAATGCAGTTTTGTTTATCCATTTGCCAGATTTCATAAAATGCGGCAATTGCTAACATGATTCGGACAGACTTTTAAGCATCGATACGAGTGAGAAAATCTCATTGTATTCAACATCTTGAACTTTGTCAAATACCTTTTTCGACAAGTCTAGCTTTGTAGATAGTAACACTACTATCAGCGTCCGTCTTCCTCTTGAAGATCCATTTATTTTCTATGGCTTGCCGATCATCGGGCAACTCCACCAAAGTCCACACTTTGTTCTCATACATGGATCTCATCTCAGATTTCATGGCCTCAAGCCATTTCGCAGAATCTGGGGAACGTCCTTAGTTCAGCATTATAGCACATAGTCTCCGACGCTACTACAGCGCTTCGCTAACTCGAAGCGCCTCGCTATGAGAATGACGCGTCGCTAACGCTCGGCTAAGTTGTCGAACCCTCGCGCTGACCATTCGCTTTCTCAGTAGCGAAAGCGCTTCTCTTTGCCCCTTAGGTCCAAAGTTGCATGCCACTGCTGTCGTGCCGATAGATTCACTACTGAAGCCCCGTTATCGGACATTGCAGGCTTAGCATCTATTTTTCGTATATCGCTCCACCACACCGAGAAGTCATCATCGCTTCCTCATAGTTCGTAGGTTCATCATGGTCTAGTTACATGACTTTCATAACAGGATTACCGTACCACTCTGGTGCGGATCTCACTCTGGTTTACCTACGAGATTCGGTAGTAACTTGATCTGAAGTTACATGATCATCATCATTAGCTTCCTCACTAATTGGTGTAGTAGTCACAGGAGCAGATTTCTGTGATGAACTACTTTCCAATAAGGGAGAAGGTACAATTACCTCATCAAGTTCTACTTTCTTCCCACTCACTTCTTTAGAGAGAAACTCCTTCTCTAGAAAGGATCCATTTTTAGCAACGAATATCTTGCCTTCAGATCTGTGATATAAGGTGTACCCAACATTTTCCTTTGGGTATTCTATGAAGACGCACTTCTCCGATTTGGGTTTGAGCTTATCAGGATGAAACTTTTTCATATAAGCATCGCAGCCCCAAACTTTAAGAAACGACAACTTTGGTTTCTTCCTAAACCACAGTTCATATAGTGTCGTCTCAACGGATTTAGATGGTGCCCTATTTAACGCGAATGCAGCTGTCTCTAATGCATGATCCCAAAACGATATTGGTAAATTGGTAAGAAACATCATAGATTGTACTATATCCAATAAAGTACGGTTATGACGTTCGGACACACCATTATGATGTGGTGTTCCAGGTGGCATGAATTTGTGAAACTATTCCACATTGTTTTAATTGAAGACCAAACTCGTAACTCAAATATTTGTCTCCGCGATCAGATCGTAGAAACCTTATTTTCTTGTCACGATGATTTTTCCACTTCACTCTGAAATTCTTTGAACCTTTCAACTATTTCAGAATTATGTTTCATCAAGTAGATATACCCATATCTGTTCAAATCATCTGTGAAGGTCAGAAAATAACGATACCCGCCGCGAGCCTTAACACTCATTGGATCGCATACATCAGTATGTATTATTTCCAATAAGTCAGTTGCTCGCTCCACTGTTCCGGAGAACGGAGTTTTAGTCATCTTGCCCAAAAGGCACGGTTCGCAAGCATCAAATGATTCATAACCAAGTGATTCCGAAAATCCATCTTTATGGAGTTTCTTCATGCGCTTTACACCGATATGACCCAAACGACAGTGCCACAAATAAGTTGCACTATCATTATTAACTTTGCATCTTTTGGCATCAATATTATGAATATGTGTATCACTACGATCGAGATCCAACAAACTATTTTCATTGGGTGTATAACCATCGAAGGTCTTATTCATGTAAACAGAATAACAATTATTCTTTAACTTTAAATGAATAACGGTATTGCAATAAACATGATCAAATCATATTCATGCTCAACGCAAACGCCAAATAACATTTATTTAGGTTAAACACTAATCCCGAAAGTATAGGGAGTGTGCGATGATGATCATATCAATCTTGGAACTATTTCCAACACTTATCGTCACTTTCCCTTTAACTAGTCTCTGTTTATTCTGTAACTCTTGTTTCGAGTTACTAATCTTAGCAACCGAACAAGTATCAAATACTCAGGGGCTACTATAAACACTAGTAAGGCACACATCAATAATCTGTATATCAAATATACCCTTGTTCACTTTGCCATCCTTCTTATCCACCAAATATTCAGGGCATTTCCGCTTCCAGTGACCATTCCCTTTGCAGTGTAAGCACTCAGTTTCAGGCTTTGGTCTTCTTCACGGGAGTGACAACTTGCTTGTCTTTCCACTTGAAGTTCCCCTTTCTTTCCCTTTGCCCTTTTCTTGAAACTAGTGATCTTGTCAACCATCAACACTTGATGCTCTTTCTTGATTTCTACCTTCGTCGATTTCAACATCACGAAGAGCTCGGGAATCGTTTTCGTCATCCTTTGCATACTATAGTTCATCACAAAGTTCTACTAACTTGGTGATGGTGACTAGAGAACTCTGTCAATCACTATCTTATCTGGAAGATTAACTCCCACTTGATTCAAGCGACTGAAGTATCCAGACAATCTGAGCACGTGCTCACTAGTTGAGCGATTCTCCTCCATCTTTTAGCTATAGAACTTGTTGGAGACTTCATATCTCTCAACTCGGGTATTTGCTTGAAATATTAACTTCAATTCCTGGAACATCTCATATGGTCCATGATGTTCAAAACATCTTTGAAGTCCCGATTCTAAGCCATAAAGCATGGTGCACAAAACTATCAAGTAGTCATCATATTGAGCTAGCCAAACATTCATAACGTCTGCATCTGCTCCTGCAATAGGTCTGTCACCTAGCGGTGCATTAAGGACATAATTCTTCTGTGCAACAATGAGGATAAACCTCAGATCGCGGATCCAATCCGCATCATTGCTACTAACATTTTTCAACACAATTTTCTCTAGGAACATATCAAAATAAACATATAAAAGCAACAACGCAAGCTATTGATCTTACAACATAATTTGCAAAATACTACCAGGACTAAGTTCATGATAAATTTAAGTTCAATTAATCATATTACTTAAGAACTCCCACTTAGACAGACATCTCTCTAGTCATCTAAGTGATCACGTGATCCAAATCAACTAAACCATAACCGATCATCACGTGAGATGGAGTAGTTTTCAATGGTGAACATCACTATGTTGATCATATCTACTATATGATTAACGCTCGACCTTTCGGTCTCCGTGTTCCGAGGCCATATCTACATATGCTAGGCTCGTCAAGTTTAACCTGAGTATTCCGCGTGTGCAAAACTGGCTTGCACCCGTTGTAGATGGACGTAGAGCTTATCACACCCGATCATCACGTGGTGTCTGGGCACGATGAACTTTGGCAACGGTGCATACTCAGGGAGAACACTTCTTGATCATTAGTGAGAGATCATCTTAAAATGCTACCGTCAATCAAAGCAAGAATAAGATGTATAATAGATAAACATCATATGCAACCAAAATATGTGACATGATATGGCCATGACCATCTTGCGCCTTTGATCTCCATCTCCAAAGTACTGTCATGATCTTTATCGTCACCGGCACGACACCATGATCTTCATCATCTTGATCTATATCAATGTGTCATCACATGGTTGTCTCACCAACTATTGCTCTTGCAACTATTGCTATCGTATAGCGATAAAGTAAAGCAATTATTTGGCACTTGCATCTTATGCAACAAAGAGACATCCATAGGGCTTCTGCCAGTTGCCGATAACTTCAACAAAAACATGATCATCTCATACAACAACTTATATCTAATCACGTCTTGACCATATCACATCACAACATGCCCTGCAAAAACAAGTTAGACGTCCTCTACTTTGTTGTTGCAAGTTTTACGTGGCTGCTACGGGCTGAGCAAGAACCGTTCTTACCTACGCATCAAAAACCACAACGATAGTTTGTCAAGTTGGTGCTGTTTTAACCTTCGCAAGGACCGGGCGTAGCCACACTCGGTTCAACTAAAGTTGGAGAAACTGACACCCGCTAGTCACCTGTGTGCAAAGCACGGCGGTAAAACCAGTCTCGCGTAAGCGTACGCGTAATATCGGTCCGGGCCGCTTCATCCAACAATACCGCCGAACCAAAGTATGACATGCTGGTAAGCAGTATGACTTATATCGCCCACAACTCACTTGTGTTCTACTCGTGCATATAACATCAAACCATAAAACCTGGCTCTGATGCCACTGTTGGGGAACGTAGTAATTTCAAAAAAATTCCTACGCACACGCAAGATCATGGTGATGCATAGCAACGAGAGGGGAGAGTGTTGTCTACGTACCCTCGTAGACCGAAGCGGAAGCGTTGACGCAACGTAGAGGAAGTAGTCGTACGTCCTCCCGGTTCAACCGATCCAAGCACCGTTACTCCGGCACCTCCGAGTTCTTGACACACGTACAACTCGATGACGCACCCCGATTTTCGATCCAGCAGAGGCACGGGGAGGAGTTCCGTCAGCACGACAGCGTGGTGACGATCTTGATGTTCTACTGTCGCAGGGCTTCGCCTAAGCACCGCTACAATATGACCGAGGTGTAATCTCGTGGAGGGGGGCACCGCACACGGCTAAGGAACGATCTCAATGATCAACTTGTGTGTCCATGGGGTGCCCCCTACCCCCGTATATAAAGGAGTGGAGGAGGGGAAGGCCGGCCCTCTACTATGGCGCGCTCTAGGGGAGTCCTACTCCCACCGGAGTAGGATTCCCCCTTTCCTAGTCCAACTAGGAGTCCTTCCATGTATTAGGAGTAGGAGACAAGGAAGGGGAAGAGAGAAGGGAAGGAAGGAGGGGGTGCGGCCCCTCCCCCTAGTCCAATTCGGACTAGGCCATGGGGGGCGCGCGGCCTGCCCTAGGCAGCCCCTCTCTCTTTCCCGCAGGGCCCAATAAGGCCCAATACTTCTCCCCGGCGAATTCCCGTAACTCTCCGGTACTCCGAAAAATACACGAATCACTCGGAACCTTTCCGAACTCCGAATATAGTCGTCCAATATATCGATCTTTACGTCTCGACCATTTCGAGACTCCTCGTCATGTCCCCGATCTCATCCGGGACTCCGAACTCCTTCGGTACATCAAAACTCATAAACTCATAATATAACTGTCATCGAAACCTTAAGCGTGCGGACCCTACGGTTCGAGAACAATGTAGACATGACCGAGACACGTCTCCGGTCAATAACCAATAGCGGGACCTGGATGCCCATATAGGTTCCTACATATTCTACGAAGATCTTTATCGGTCAGACCGCATAACAACATACGTTGTTCCCTTTGTCATCGGTATGTTACTTGCCCAAGATTCGATCGTCGGTATCCAATACCTAGTTCAATCTCGTTACCGGCAAGTCTCTTTACTCGTTCCGTAATACATCATCTCGCAACTAACTCATTAGTTGCAATGCTTGCAAGGCTTAAGTGATGTGCATTACCGAGAGGGCCCAGAGATACCTCTCCGACATTCGGAGTGACAAATCCTAATCTTGAAATACGCCAACCCAACAAGTACCTTTGGAGACACCTATAGAGCACATTTATAATCACCCAGTTACGTTGTGACATTTGGTAGCACACAAAGTGTTCCTCCGGTAAACGGGAGTTGCATAATCTCATAGTCATAGGAACATGTATAAGTCATGAAGAAAGCAATAGCAACATACTAAACGATCGGGTGCTAAGCTAACGGAATGGGTCATGTCAATCGGATCATTCAACTAATGATGTGATCCCATTAATCAAATAACAACTCTTTGTCCATGGTTAGGAAACATAACCATCTTTAATTAACAAGCTAGTCAAGTAGAGGCATACTAGTGACACTCTGTTTGTCTATATATTCACACATGTATTATGTTTCCGGTTAATACAATTCTAGCATGAATAATAAACATTTATCATGATATAAGGAAATAAATAATAACTTTATTATTGCCTCTAGGGCATATTTCCTTCAGCAGTTCTGTTGAAGAGCGTCGAACTCTTCCTGCATCGCCGCAAGCCAGTGAGGATCACGGAGGGCGGCGCGAGCAGACGCAGGAATAGGCGACGGCTCCACAGCGGAGGCGGCGAGGACGTACTCGTCACGCGAGTACCATAGACTCGGACAATGAACGCCGGCGCGAGCGCGGGTGACGGGGCCGGACGGAGCCGCCGGAGCCACCGGCGACGCGGCGGGCGTCGCGGCCGGCGAAGCGGCCGGCGTCGCGGCCGAGGAGGCGGCGGGCGTCGCGGCCGGCGAGGCGGCCGGTGTCGCAGCCGGCGGCCGGCGTCGGGGCCGGCGAGGTGGCCGGCGTCGAGGCAGCGGAGGAGGCGGCCGAGCCGGCAGCGCCCGACCCTGCGGCGCCCGAGTCAGGGGCGGCGGGTGAAGGCGAGGCGCCGACCGCGCCGTTGGAGCCAGCCGAGGAGGCTGGGTGGGTGGGCGCTGGCAGGAGGGCGCGGGGACCGCCAAAGCCCGGAGGGCGGTCCACGAGCCAGACGTGATCGTCCACCTGACGAGGTCGTCGATGGGCCGCCGGTGGCCGGCAGCGACGAGACGACAAGGGGTGCCTGCTGCTGAAACGGGAAGACCATCTCATCAAAGTAAACGTGTCGGGAGGTGAAAACACGGTGCGAGACGGGATCGTAGCAGCGGTAGACCTTAGTGTTGGGTGGGTAGCCGAGAAAGATGCAGGCAACGGAGCGAGGTGCGAGCTTATGAGGCACAGTGGCAGCGATGCTAGGGTAGCACAGGCAGCCGAAGATGCGAAGCCCTTCATAAGAGGGAGGTGCACCGAAGAGAAGGTAGTGAGGTGTAAAGTTCCCGCGAGTACGACATGAACGGATGTTGATGAGGAGCGAAGCGGTGGCTAGAGCGTCAGGCCAAAAGCGCAGAGGCACATTAGCATGAAAGAGAAGAGTCCTAACGCAGTCATTAAGAGTGCGAAGGATGCGCTCAGCACGACCGTTCTGCTGCGAGGTGTACGGGCAAGTGAGACGAAAAATTGTGCCATGTGTGGTGAGAAGATTACGAACATCGGTGTTGTCAAACTCCTTCCTGTTGTCTGTCTGCAACGCGAGAATGGGTCGACCAAACTGCGTGAGAACGTAAGAGTAAAAAGCGGCAAGGGTGGATATAACATCCGACTTGCGGCGCAACGGGAAGGTCCACACATAATGCGAAAAATCGTCAAGAATGACAAGATAATAGAGAAAGCCCATATTACTGGCAACAGGAGATGTCCAAACATCACTATGAATCAACTCAAACGGGTACGATGCAACAAAGGAAGAAGGCCTAAACGGAAGACGAGCATGTTTGCCGAGGCGACATGCATGACACGAGTGATCCTCGTTCTTATTACACGTGAAAGAAAAACTCCGAAGTATGTGGCGAAGTGTGGCAGGATTAGGATGACCCAAACGAGCGTGCCAGAGATCCACTCCGGTGGAGAGAGCGACAGGGGCGGCGGAAGTGGCGGAGGTGGCGGAGTGAACCGGGTAGAGCTCGTCGGGGCTGTCACATCGGTGGAGCACCATCCGCGTGCGAGCGTCCTTAACAGAAAAACCACATTCGTCAAATTCAACAGTGACTGGATTTTCACGTGTAAGAGAACGAACGGAAACAAGATTTTTAATAAGGTCAGGAGAAACAAGAATATTAGACATGGATATAGGAGTGGAGTTAGACGGAAAATATGTATGTCCAATATGGGTGATGGGAAGAGAAGAACCATCACCGACGGTGATGCGGTTGGAGGTGTGGACAGGATGGGCAGTGTGGAGGTTACCGGGATACGCCGCCATATGAGCAGTGGCGCCACTGTCCATGTACCAATCGCCGCCGCCGGTGTAGCTGGACGGGGAAGGAGCGGTGTGGAGAGCCGCCAGAAGGGTCGGGTCCCACGGTGCCGGCGGGAGGGACGGTGCAGCCGTCAGGGGCAGCGGCGGCGGCCCACCTGGCGGCGGCTGCTGCCCGTAGGGCGCTGCATAGGGCTGCGACGCGGCGTAGTACGCCTGGTGTGACGGAGGCCGAGTGCCGAGAAGACCCGGAGTGGGGGCCCGAGGAACCGGCATGGAGTAGGCGTGGATGACGCCGGTCCATGGGTTCTGGCCGGCGTACCACGGAGCCGCCGGCTGAGGGGCCGGCTGCTGCTGGCGAGGTGCTCCTCCCTGAGCACCGCCGCCGCCTCCCTGCTTGCGGCCACCCCGGCGGCCGCCGCGACGACCCCCCCATTGGCCGCCGGCTGGCGCGGCGGGAAGGGGGCGGCTGGGGCGGGCGGGAAGCCAGGCGGGAAGGCGGGCGCCACCGGCTGGGGCGGCGTCGGGCGGGGCGGTGGCGGGGCCGAACCCCCGCGGGTGCCGGCGACGAGGGCGGTGTGGGTCGCGCGCGTCCGTGCCACCCGCATCTGGCGCTCCTCCAGCTTGAGGTACGCGGCCACCTTGGCGAAGGTGGGCACCGGGATGAGGGTGAGGTTGGAGGCGGCGTTCCCGAAGTCCTCGTTGAGGCCGCCGGAGAGGGTGCTGATGAGGAGCTCGTTGCCGATCTTTTCCCCCAGATCACGGAGCTCATCGGCGAGCTTCTTGAGGCGCATGCAAAAATCATCGATGGACGAGTCAAGTTGCTGGTACCCGTAAAACTCACCATAGAGGAGGACCTTGCGTGCAGCCGATTGTCGGTGAAGAGGCCGTTGAGCTTGGTCCAGACCGCATAGGCGTCGTCCTCGTCGTTCACCACGGTGTGGAAGATGTCACTGGAGATGGTGAGGTAGAACCAGCGGATGATGGTGGCGTCGAGGATCATCCACTCCTCGTCATTGATCATGAGCGTCGAGTCCACGGTGCCGTCCACGTGGCCGTGTATGAGTATTTGTGCGTATGTATGAGTGTGTGCTTATGTACTACTATGTTCAATTATTATTATTTTGCCCATGCCACTTCGTTGAAAAAAATAAAATCGCAGCGCATGCACAGGCAAAAATCGTGGTGCAGGCGGATAAAAGGTACGCACGTTCCATGCAAGACAATCAACAACGGAAAGGAAAGGAAACGGCACATGTCCCGTACGAAGTGTACGCGAGTGCTTGATCGGGAGCACGAATCTTGAAGGTTCAGATCATGCGGCTGAGAGATCAGATGTGACTTTACTAATTTCTCGTCTAGGTGAAAAATTAGCAAATCCATTGTTACAACTTACAACATGGAATCCCCTCTAAAAAAAAACTTACAACATGGAATCTAACTGAATCACGAGGACCCTAGGCTATATATACGTGTATATATATCCCGTGATATCCGGAGGAGAGACATCCCATTAGTTGACCGATACCGTTTTCGCTCGTTTGCCATGGCTCACAACTCGACCTCTCCAGCAAGTCACGTCGAGTTACCGGAGACGTCGTCGAGATGCGTGACGGAGAGCAGGACGCACAACTTGGAGGTGGCCGGTTACTCGCTCGACGGCATGGGCGTCGGCAAGTACATTAGATCGAGCAGATTCAGCGTCGGGGGCTACGACTGGTGCATCAGATTCTACCCAGATGGAGAGAGAGAGACCGTGAACGTTGCCGGCAACGCATCGTGCTTTCTGTTTTGCGTGAGCCAGAAGGAGGTGAGAGTCATGTTCACCCTCAACATGCTGGAGAAACATGGAGCCGTACAGGTAACCAACCACCGTGCGCTAGAGCATACTATCTGTCCGCCACATTATAATTATGGCCTCCCTTATTTCGTCGAGAAATCGAGGCTGAAATCGTCGGCCCTCGCCAACAATGGCTACGTGACGATAAGGTGCGCCCTCACTGTGATCAAAGAGCCGCCCGCGGAGCCGGAGTGCGAGGAGAATCGTGTCGTGGTTCCGCCGCAGGAGCTGCCCGGAGACCTCGGGCGTGCCCTCAAAGACGGGAACGGCCTAGATGTTGTCATCGATGTGGGCGGCAGGCTGTTCGGAGCCCACAAGTTCATGCTCGCTGCTCGGTCCCCGGTCTTCAAGGCTCAGCTCTTTGGCCCGATGATGAAGAAGGACACACGGCGCATCAAGGTCGTCGGCATGGAGCCAGCCATCTTCGGGATGCTTCGCGAGTTCATATACACGGATTTGCTACCAACATGGGAAGGGGAAGGTTATGGTGCCGCCGTAATGCAACATTTGCTCGTCGCGGCAGATCGGTACGGGCTAAACAGGCTCAAGCTGATGTGCGAAGAGAAGCTGTGCGAAAGCATCGACGTGGAGACTGTCACAACCACATTGGCGCTAGCAGAACAGCACAACTGCGAAGTGCTCAAGAAGGCATGCCTGAAGTTTATGTCGTCGCAGAGAGTGATGGACGCCGTCGGGAAGACCGATGGGTTCAAACACCTCATGGCAAGTTGCCCCCTGCTGAATTTGAAGAAGAATCTCGGGGACAAGACAGGTGTCACGAAGAAGTCAAGATAGAACGAAATTTCCTTGTTGGATTGACTTTAGTATTTTCATCAGAAGCACAAAACACATATTGTATGACTCGGGAGCAATGGAATTTTTCTTAGAAAAATAGTTACTACTATTAGTTTTGCATCGAGTGGTCTGATCATATGGTAATTTTTGCACTCTTAGTTTTATTGTGAAAATAACTCCTAGTCGGGGTTTATGGTGAACCAACAAATTTGAATTGCTAGCAATCTAATCTATCTAAGATATCTCATACTTATAGCATCCCATACTTGTAGCATCTCAATCTCGACGATCAGCTCACAGAGACAAGAATTTTGGTGCAGCGCAATGTGTTGTTGCTTTTCTGTTTCTTCTATCTTTTATTTCCTTGGCTAAAGCAAATCACATCGTGGCGCTCCTACAGAAGCACTCCCGTCGGATCGTGCCATCCACAACCGAGCATGCATGCGCCCACGGCAGCCTACAAACTCGGCACGGCGCACACAGCCCTGTCCTGTGGCGTTTCCTAACAGAAGTACTGACTACTCCTTGACGCGCTAGGCCGAATAAGCACCTCCTTGTCGGAGGGCTGGAGGGTGGCGATGCGGTCGCAGATGCACTTGGCCGCAACCCCGGTGAATGATGGATAAGCAAGACAAGATGGAGAGGCCTCACTGTTTGCTGGTTCAATTGCCTTGCTCTTAATTAGACCGTGGGTGTTTGTTACGAACCACGAGCACAGTTCACACAAGCAATTCACTGGAGCACTTGGGGTTTGATGGTGTTCGGTTACAGGCTTGAGAACGAGGGAGGAAGAGGAACAAACCAGGGGGAACACTCAGCATCAGACTAGGTGGATGGGATCGACGGGTTACTTGACCTAGTCCGCCATTCGTTGCCAGAGTAGCGTGCGTTGCTCCACGGCTTTACCTCTTTTATTCTGAAACTCTCTAGTTAACTCTGTTTTCGAAATAGGCTTTCGCCCCGTTTCGTAGATAAAGCATCCACATCAGATTCTCCTAAAAAATAGTCTGTTTCCGTAGGAACCAAACCATATAATTCAGTTAAACAAGTGGTTTGCATAGAAATAACTTTGGCGCATCAACGTGCATTCGCATGGACTTGAAATACAGATCATATGTGTTAAAATGGGCTAGATAACACATAATGACGCTTCATTTGTTCTTTTCTCGCGAATACACAAATAAAAGAAGAAAAATGAGTACAAAGAGGATAACACACATGGCACGAACTCAAACCGGCGTGGACATGGTACCCGGAGCAGAGAAACAAGGGATGCTCAGCCCGAAGAGAAGAAAAACCACAGCTAAACCCGCTAAGCCTATACTGGCAAAATGCCAAACATCTCCAAAGCCAACACCGGTGACGCCGCGAGAAAGCAAGATAGCGCCTTCAGAGGAGCGACGTGATTATGCATCAGACATCTATCTGAAGAACCGAACCAAGAGTTTCCCCCGGTGCTCGAAGAGGGGCGCAGATAAAGGCCATGGGAGCGCCTCCAAGAAGGAAAACCACACCCGCAAGTATCGCCACTGCCAGCGTAGGCAAGCCGATAAGGGATTACGCCTTGGCCTGAGTCCAAACAATCCCATTAGCACCAGATCAGGGTCCGTAGATGATAAAGTCAGTCCACAAGTTGAGACTACCACCACAGAAGGGTGGGGCGGGGTTGCGTCTGTCGTCGGAGAGTGGCACCGGGTGCCACATAAAAAAAGAGTTTTGGGCCGGCATGGCATGGAGGTGGACGGGGAGTGTCGGTGTTAAAACCGACAGACCTCGAGTAGGGGGGCCCGAACTGTAAGATCGGATCGATGGATAACAGGAGACAAGAGACAAAGCGTTTGCCCAGGTTCGGGCCATCTTGAGGAGGTAAAACCCTACGTCCTACTTTTGCTTATATTGTGGATGTGTCAAAATACAGAGTTGATCTACCTCGGGATCGTAAGTTGTGGACTAAACCCTAAGGCGAATGATGATGATAATTGATGTCCCTCTACGGGCTAAACCCTCCAGCTTATATAGGCACCGGGGATATCTAGGGTTACACATGGTCGGTTGTCATCGAGGGGTTACATACGAACCTAATGGACACACTTGGAGTACATGTCAAGTCTTCGGCAGAGCCGACAGGATCACACCACAGGTTTGAGGCCTCCGGAGTCCCCCTTCAGCAATGGGATGTCAGCCCGACCCATGGACTAGACTAGCTAGACCGGGACCCCTTAATCCAGGACACTGTCAGGGAGGCAGCTGGTTAAAGAGAGCCGATGCGGAGGGTGGGATGGCAACTGACACCACCAGCAAGCTGGAATCGGAAGGGGACGCAGCTCCCAAGCTTCGAGCTGTTGGGGGCGGAGCCGCCGGAGCGTCGCGAGCCGACGGCCGAAGAGGATGCAGCAATCGGAGCGCCGGGTTCGGCACTGTAACAGGAGAGGACGCCGGCAAGCCGCGAATGCTAGAGAACGCAGGTCCATGGCTACCGGGACCGGAGCACTGCCGACAAAGGTCCCCCGCGAGGCCTCAGCCGCCAGCCAAGAGGAACACTGTGGCCACATAAATTCGCAAATGCTGGAACTGCAACTCAGAAGAGGCACCGTTGGGGGCTAGGAGCGACCTGCGGCGAGGCCAAACCGAGACTCAACTTGCCCGGTCGCCCCATGGACCTCAAGCACTCCCAACTAATAGCAGCACCAGGAGAGAGCCTCCCCTTCGGGGGGCGGGAAACATCCAACGGAGGAGCAGCCAAGGCAGAGCAGCTGCGTTTGACCGGCAGAGGAGGCGCAACAGCCGGAGGGGAGCGCCCCCATGACTCACCAGATTAGATTTGGGGGAAGGGGGAGGGGTGCCACGCATAGGACGGGGCCACACTGTCGTCACGCTCCCAGGGAGAAACGTGGCTTCGCTGGCAGCCCTCTAGCGATGGCGATGTGGAGGAGGGAAGGGGGATGTATCTGGTGCACCAAGGCAATTGGTGCTACCGGTGCACCGGTAGTCCGTTTCACATTCAAAAATGTTCGAAAAAATCCAGAAAAAAACTAGTGCATTGACACAACATGAATGTATGTTGTTACAAAAATTTAGATCAATATTCGAAACATTGCTCTAGATACGAAAATAAAAAATTTGACATGAATAGTACATAACACAAGTTGGGCTTCAGGTTTGGCCCATTAGCACATTGATGTCAAATTTATCATTTTTGTATCTTGACCATTGTTTTGATTTTTGATTTGATTTTTTGTCACAAGATATGTTGATGTTGTACCAATACACTAATTTTTTTCCGGATTTTTTTGAATTTTTTTGAATGTGTAACGGGGTCCGATGCACCGGTAGCACCAATTGCCTTGGTGCACCAGATACGTTCCCGGAGGGAAGGACACCCTCTCCTCTGATGTGGGCTGGCCCATCCACATTTTTTTTCATTTTAACCCCCAAAAAACTGTGCCCAGTGTTGGTCCTACGTATTCTTCGCTAACCACCCTCACCTGATGTGTTCAGTTACATGTATTTTTCCTTATTTTCTTTTTATTCTTTTAATTTTTTCTTATTCCTTATTAGAACGGTTTTGTTTGGGTTTTTCTTTTTCTTTTTCTTATTTTTGTTTCATTTTTTCTTTTGCTAAATTAAATAAGGTTTTTAAAATTGATTGAACCTTTTTTTTAATCTATGAACTTTTTCAAAATTGAAGGAACTTTTTCGAAAATTGATTACTTGTTTTCATTTTTGTGAACTTTTATTTCATTCATCAACTTTTTTTTGAACTCGTGAACTTTTTTTTATTTTTGTTAAGATTTTTCAAAAAAATGCAGATGTTTTTGAAAAAGTCAATGGTCAACTAGTCAACAGTTGACCAGAAATGTGGCATAACCTCAGGTCGAGTACTCCTAGGCCAAGGAGTACAAGTTTAGGTATGTTCCTCTCCGTATCCTCCTAGGCCAAGGAGTCCGTGATCGCTTCGTATTTTCCACAGCCTTTACAAGTCCCCTCTCTCCATATACTAAGAAGACTAGGCCCGCAAGGGTTCCTTTTTTCTGGTTTTTTTGGAAAATTTTTTACCGTTGTTGTTTGAATGACACGTGTGCACGGTAGTTTTCTAAAATGTGATTGATCATATTTTTTTGCTTGGTCGGTCTTTTAAGCACGTTTGATTTTGTTGTCGTATGTGCCCTTGTCTATTCACGTGTGTACGGCACATCCTACAAGAGAGAGTTCCTCCTTTTTTTTAAAATTTGATTGACTGTACGTGCTTGTTCCAGAGTTATGTAGGTCAGGTGCACGCCACGCGCCGCTGCATGTCGCCACGTCTGCCTCACATGCAGTTGACCAACAATTCCATCGGTGACACATTGTCTTCTAGAATTTGCTGGGATTTTGTCTCCTTCAAATTTGTCTCTCTCCTGTATTTCCTTCCTTCGACGCGTCCATGGGCATGCATGTCTGCGCCATGCATCTCGCCACGTTTGCCTGCTGGGCTTTTCTCGTGGGTTCTATTTTTATTTTTTCTCTTCTTTTAGTTGCCTATAAGTACCTGTTTGCTTCCTGTTCCTTTGGTTTGGGCTACTCCGCTGCCGGCGGCCTTGTCCTGATTGGCTTGGACGAACTCGGCGCCTTTCATTGCCGCAGCGGAGCAAGATCGCCAGGCTCGCGTTGCTCGCCGGCGTGACGGCGAAGCGGCCGGCAAGGGGTGGAAGCGGTGCAAGGCGCGCACGAGGAGTTCGATTGGCATGGACGAACTCGGCGCCTTCGTCGCCGTAGCGGAGCGAGATCGTCAGGCCTGTGCTGCCCTTCGGCGCGACGGCGAAGGGGCCGGAAAGGAGGTGGAAGCGGCCCAAGGCGCGTGCGAAGGACGACGCGCGCTGTTCGACCGGCCGGAGGCTTGCGCAGGAGGACGCCATTCTGGCTGTAGCCCATGGTAATCCGCCGCAGGTTCCATTGCGTCAGGTGGTCGGTGTCCGGCTCCGGCGGCAGTGAGTTCTCCGGCGGCAGTGAGTTCTTTTGTTCCTCGTTAGTATTGCTCTCTCTTCGCCCCGCTCCAGCTCCGGCCCCTTGGCTGCGGCCTCCTGCGACTTGCGAGGTGTTCTATCGATTGACCAAACCCAAACTGAGCCAGGTCTGAGCATGGATGATGGACATGCATGTACTTTCCTTCCTCAAGTAGTCCTCCTCCTCGGCGTCCTCCGCGGGCGTCCACGATGCCGGCCGCCACAGCCGGGACTACGTCGAGCGCGGCCCCCCAACGGGGACTTCTACACGGGGCAGTGGCGCGGCGGCGTGCCGCACGGCGACGGGAAGTACCTGTGGACGGACTGGTGCATGTACGAGGGGGAGTGGTGGCACGGCAAGGCCACGGGCCGGGGCAAGTTCTCCTGGCCGTCAGGCGCCACCTACAGGGCGAGTTCAAGGACGGCTTCATGGACGGCGACGACACCTGCACCATCGCCGCCGGGGACCCATACAATGCCTCCTGGTCCATGAACCTCCAGGATGGCGACGACAGGAAGAGCTACGCCAACGGCGACCAATACGACGGCGACTCGCGCTCCGGGCTGCAGGACGGCGCCGGCCACTACATCTGGCACAACGGGACCGAGTACAGGGGAAGTGGCGGGCCAGCCTCATCGACGGCTGCGGCGCGCTCGCCTGGGCCGACGACAACCGCTATGACGACGGCTTGGAGGACGGTTGCCCGCGCGGCCAGGGCACCTTCCGATGGGCCGACGGCAGTGTCTACGTCGGCTTCTGGACGCGAGACGGCCTGAGCGGCATTGTCCAGCAGAAGGGCGTCTACCAGTACCACCCGTCTCCGGCGGCGGCGTCCCCGACAGCGCGCGACCCCCGCGATGGCTTCGCGAGGGAACTGCCGGGGTTCACGTCGGCGCCACCGAGTCCATGCCGCTGCAGAGGCCGCTCAACAGTTCGGGTAACCGGACGGCCAATGGGCGAGGGAGCTCAGTGTCCGGGATGAGCAATTGCTCCGTCGGCGACCCGAAGTATGACAAGATTTGCATCTGGGAGTCGGACGGCGACATCACCTGCGACATTGTGGACGGGGCCGCTCTGTTGGACGACGCGCGGAGGAGCGTGAGGACGGAGGACGGCGGGGAGAGCGCGGCGCTTCTGCCTCCGCCGTCCCAGGCGCCGCGCATTGCCAAGTCAAGTGGGTGTCCCCATCGCTGGCGAAGCAACAGGGAGACCATCGTCAAGGGACACAAGCACTACGAGCTCATGCTGAACTTGCAGCTCGGGATCAGGTGGGTTGCTTCTGTCATCTTCCTTCGTCAGCGAGTCTGAAACTCTAAATTACGAAGATTTTGAAACTTTTGGTTGTGGAATTCGATCAACCAAAGAAATTTGCATTTGCTTTCAGTACCTCTGCTTCACGCAGAGTTATAGGAATATAGACAAGACTGAAATATGTGTTCATGAAGCCTATAGACGCTAACCAATATTCTTATGGCCCATGGTCCTATGTAAAGTATTCCAATACATTTCCACAAATCAGTTTTATATTCTTCACGTAACACATGTTCATGTCCAATCAAGGATGGATTGAAGTGGTGCTGGGACATGTATAGAGAAGGAGCCCACCTGTATGGACAAGTTTTGAATTGGGATGTGCTGTTTCCTACCTGGTGGTGTAGACGTTAGATGAGGGATCTCCATATAAGTAGAATGTCACACATATGAATGTTGCATCTGCCCTGATTCATAGAAAACAAGCCAAGAGAACGATTCATCAGTTGCATATCTTTTTTTATGTTCTACATGTTATTCCTTTCTCTTGAAGTTGGTCTGCTGTTCAAAAAAAAAACTGAGAATGTAATTATATGCGTAGCGTAGTTAAGTGTGTTCAAGAAGTATACATAGAAAAAAATAGACTGCTAGGCGTAAAAACTCGAGCTGGCTACAAAGGTACGCACATACAGAACGTACAACAAATTTTCAGAAACTATATCAAAACAAACACATACTGAACCAATGGGTGCGGCGTGCCGCCGCACATGCTTCAGTGGATCGACTTGAATAGGTTGGCTTGTGATGATATGTCGCTTAGGACCAGCAGCGATGGTTTGATTCAGATCTTCAGATGTAAAGTTCACTACCACTACATCATGATCAATATCTTAGGTCTAAGGAGAGAACAGGAGCTTCATACTTCCACTATCACTACATGTTGTAGATCACTTAAGTATGTATCTACTAGATGTATCTTTTTTTTTCATGAACTACTCTACCATGAATCAAGTCTTGGGACAACTTATCAAATATTTTAAAAAAACTAAATATCTTATCAATCCGTATGGCGCGGCGTGCCGCCGCGCACTACTCGCTAGTAACACGGCTAGGCGTGCAAAAGCTTACGGCCAACTCCTGTCTCTTGATCAGACCCGTCGCTTATTCTCAAAGCTTTGATGGCCATGGCTAACGAAGACGGCGCAACCTCGGCGGGGGATTACTACTGCATACCCGAGGCCACGTCCTCCACATCCATTACACATCATCACACCGCGACGTTTGATTTCGTGGTGACCGATTACCTGCAGCTTAAGGGCATGGGTGTCGGCGAGTTCGTTGCCTCGTCCGTCTTCAAAGTCGGCGGCTACAAGTGGGAGCTCAACTTCTACCCGGATGGGATCACCCAGTACAGGTGTGGCTCAGGGTGGACACGGTCCGGCCGGTCCGGTCCCTGACCGAGCCGTCGTTTGGACCGGCCGTCAGCGGTCCGGACCGGACCGGACCGAGCAGCGTCGCGATCTTGTTTTCAGGGACCGGACCGCAGCGACGGAAGCCCGAGCCGGACCGAGCGGCTCGTTTGGACCGGCCGGTGGTCACCCCAGAGCTCGCGCCGGAGCACGGCGACGCGGGGAGGGCGCTGGACGCAGCGGGGCCTGTCGTGGAGGTGTCCGGCGACTTCTTTGACTCAAGGTGGACTGCACGGCGGCCAGGCAGAGCTCAGGCAGCAACAGCGACGAAGAATCTGGCACGGCGGCCGGTGCACGACGACCGGTGTACAACAGCGGTGTAGGGCCTCCTGCTTCAATTTCTACCTTCCAGGTAATAGATCCGAGCATGGCGCATCCACTAGACATGCTTGCCAGCGTCAGGGAGGCAGGTGGCCGCGCGGATGAACGACGGCGGCGCTGACCAGCGCACGACCGACGCGCCCGCCATGCAGCTCTGGCCACGCGCTCGCCACGCGCCGGCCGTGACCTCGACACACCCTCGCCACGCCCCTGCCACGTCCTAGGCACGCTCCCGCCACGCCCCCGCCTCACATGCCCCCGCCACGCCCTGGCCATGCCATAGCTCGTGCTCGTCGGTCCGCTCGGTCGGACCGAGCTTTCACCGGACCGGACCGAGGGATTTTCGGTCCCGTTTGCAGGGCCCGGACCGGCTAGATTTTATGCCGGGCCAGGACCGAGCCTGGCCAGTCCGAGCGGGCCGCGAGCCGGACCGGCGGACCGGACCGTTTCGTCCAGGCTGAGGTGTGGCGATAACACCTCATGCTACGTTCGCTACCTCGGCGGAGCCAAGGATGTGAAGGCCAAGTTCGCGCTCAGCATGCTGAGGACCAGCAGCCAGGCAGAGGTGGTCAGCTGTCGCGCGAAGGAGCACGTCTTCTCTCAGCGGAATGACGAGCGGGGCCGCCGCAGGTTTGTGAGCAGGTGGAGCTTGAAATCCCTGTCCCGCGAAGGCGAAGGCGACGGCTCCTTCACGATACGGTGCGTGCTCACCGTCAGCAAGGAGTCTCCGCTGGTGCTGCAGGGCAAGCTCGAGCCCTGGATCGGTGACCCGACAGGCGCGGACGTCACGTTCCGCGTGGGCGGCCGGAAGTTTCCAGCGCACCGGATCCTCCTGGCCTCGCAGTCGCCAGTCTTTAAAGCTCAGCTCTTTGGCCCCATGGCGGAGAAGGACATGGGGCGCGTCAAGGTCGTGGATGTGGAGCCGACCATCTTCCAAATGATGCTTCACTACGTCTATACGGATTCGCTGCCACCGTGCGACGACAAAGACGGGTACAGCGTCGCGACGCTGCAGCATTTGCTGGTCGCCGCGGATAGGTATGGGCTGGGCATGCTGAGGCTAATGTGCGAGAGGGAGCTGTGTGAAAAGATCGATGTCAAGACTGTCAGGTCCACCTTCGCATTGGCGAACCAGCACAACTGCGAGCAGCTCAAGAGTGATTGCCTGTGGTTTATGTCATCGCCAAAAGTCCTTGGCGCCGTCTTAGAGA
Organism: Triticum aestivum; assembly: GCF_018294505.1. NCBI lineage: Eukaryota > Viridiplantae > Streptophyta > Magnoliopsida > Poales > Poaceae > Triticum > Triticum aestivum. The sequence goes on along the minus strand of NC_057798.1, from coordinate 701,534,843 downwards.
CCGAGGGGTTCAAGGAGCACTTCATGCCAAGTTGCCGCCCAATGGCTTTGGAGGAGGGAGCTTCAGGGAAAAAATGTAGACGTCGAGAGGAAAAAATTGATCCAAACAAGAAAAAGATCAAAAAGATCCGTACAAAGCAGTGATCTTAATTAGTTTCATTTTGCATAACTGTATTTTGAAGGGGAGCCAAATGCCCCATTGCTCATGACAATGTCTGTAAGGTACAAGAACTTCAATGGTTAATAAGGTAATAGTGAAAATTTAATGCTCAGCAAAGCCTTGGAACCCCGTAAACCATACCATGGTCACCGGCAACTTCTGGTTTGTCGGTGGCAGTGGATCCTTCCATTAAAGACCTACAAATTCAAAAGGGCTGCCTTCTTATGACATTCTCATATTAACTATTGTGTTCCTTCTCATTTCGTCTTTTGACGATGCATAGTGCTTTCCTCCAACAAAATTGCTCATAAAAGGGAACTTTTATGACACAATAAACTTAAAAATGGTTAATTTTCAGAAGATATATAGATAGTTATCACATCAATATGCTATCATATCAACTAGATCGGGATCGCGCCCACCATTTGGTCAAGTAGGCAATGCTAATAAGTTAGTAGGAATTCAGGTTTAGCATCGAGTTCAGTGCGTTCATAAGACCACAAAAGATAGCCACTCGATCAACATGCCACTACCAGAAAATCAGCTTAGGCCGACGGCCTCATCTATGCCGACGCCCCCCGTCGGCATATATAGACCTATCCCGACGGCCTAGGACAAGCCGTAGGCGTTGAAAAGCCGTCGGCTTACGTCCATATATGCCGACGGGGCCGTCAGCATAGATGAGGCCGTCGAGACCGTTGGAGATATGCCTACGGGTCCGTCGGCATATCCCAGGCCCACCTACCAGGTCAGCGCTGACCGTTTGACGGCGTTGAACCTACGCCGACGGGAGGTAACGGCGGCGGTCGGCATATCTATGCCGATTAGCCGTCGGCATAGAGTTGCTGACATCACCGATCCGCGTCGTCGACACGTCATCGATCCGAGCGAGGGGGGGGGGGGCGTTGTGTGGCAGAGATATGCCTACGCATAGCCGTCAGCATAGGCCTGGTCCATGCCCTCTGCCACGTCATCGATCCGTGTGCGATGCCACGTCATTGATCCGTGGGACTGGACCTCCGTGTGCGCAGTTATGCTGACGGCCTTGCCGTCGGCATAAATTTATTTTTATTTTTTATTTATACTTTATATTATTTTTAATTTTTCCATAAGATAATTATGCCTTATCTAAAAATACATACCCCGATGGTATTATCGATTGCCCTCACTGTCGCCGTGTCACAGAGAGGGGAAACGGTCGACATGGAGGAAATCTGGTTAGTGGAGGGATTAGGGGTGTAGCTATGTCACTGAAACATCACACGGGTCCCGATGCATACGTGAAAGTGTTTAGGCATGCGTAGACGCCTGTCTTGGGGCTCCACGGTGTGGCTCCCCTCCATGCAAGGCAGTGCCGCCGTCACTTGGAGGGGGCCAAACCTCGGAGATGCGTGCCGCCTCTTCAGACATGCCACCACACCACCCCGCATGTATGAGGTCCTGGTGCGACGCTCCGGTGGCATTGCTACCCCCACAGGGCCCCCGTCCCGCCAAACCCTATAGCGTTTGACCACGAGATCTAGCCCTTTGACTTTGCATGGACGGGCTTTGACCAGTGGACCTCTCCACCCGGTTGTGTTAGGTCAGCCCATAGGAACACTTTGGAGCAACATCCGGGCCAGACCCACAGCAAGATAACCTCCGTGTAGACCCGACGCGTCCGTTTCCCTCCTCCAGGTGCCTGCGGCGGCGCCATCCGTGAGGGGGGCACACCCCGGAGACGCGTGCCGGGAATTTGCAACCGCCACAACACTTCCAGACTTGTGAGAGGCCGCCTACGCAAGATTTGGCGGCATGCTAGCTCCCGGAGGCCGCCGACCACAGTCGTAGACACGCGAAGAGCAATCCGCATAGAGGGAAGTGTTCAGATACTTCTTCATCACCAAAAATTATGAAAAATTACGATCGGTCCTATAGCACATGTGCCCACGTCGTGTAAAAAATTCATGATTTTATAGCGCTCCGAGTATTTAATAATATTCACGCTGCATCGTTACCGCAGAAGGTCTACTACCGTCTCATCGCAGTCCGTGAGGGGGGGGCATTCCCCGGAGAGCGTGCCGCCTCTTTGGACATGCCACCAGACCGTACGGCATGTATGAGGTCCCAGTGCGACGCTCCAATGGCATTGCTACCCCCACAGGGCCCCCATCCCGCCTAACCCTGTAGCATTTGACCACGGGATCTAGCCCTTTGACTTTGCACGGACGGGGTTTGACCAGTGGACTCCACCCGGTTGTGTTAGGTCAGCCCGTAGGGACACTTTGGAGAAACATCCGGGCCAGACCCACAGCAAGATCCCCTCCGTGTAGACCCGATGCGTCCGTTTCCCCCCTCCAGGTGCCGGCGGCGGCGCCGTCCGTGAGGGGGGGGGGCTGTAATGCCCTCGATGCGGCTATATCTCCCACGTGTCGAAGCACGACTTAGAGGCATAACCGCATTGAAAGCAATGTCGCAAGTGAGGTAATCTTCACACAACCCATGTAATACATAAGGGAAAGAGATACATAGTTGGCTTACAATCGCCACTTCACACCATTACATGAATAAAGCATTACATCATCCAGATACAATCAAGGTCCGACTATGGAACCAAAATAAAAGAAGAACCCCAAATGCGACAATGGTCCCCGATCGACCCCAACTGGGCTCCACTACTGATCAACTAGAACGAAACAACACAAAGGGCAAGATCTTCATCGAGCTCCTCCTTGAGCTTGGTTGCGTCACCTGCACGGTAACATAGGCACCTGCAAACTGGTTTTGGAAGTATCTGTGAGCCACGGGGACTCAGCAATCTCGCACCCGCGAGATCAAGACTATTTAAGCTTATAGGAAGGATGGAGTAATGAGGTGGAGCTGCAGCAAGCGACTAGCATATATGGTGGCTACAATCGCAAAAGAGAGCGAGAAGAGAAGGCAAAGCACGGTCGATAAAGTATGATCAAGAAGTGATCCTATAGCAACCTACGTCAAGCATAACTCCAACACCGTGTTCACTTCCCGGACTCCGCCGAGAAGAGACCATCACGGTTACACACGCGGTTGATGTATTTTAATTAAGGTCAACTTCGGGTTTTCTACAACCGGACGTTAACAAATTCCCATCTGCCCATAACCGCGGGCACGGCTTTCGAAAGATAATACCCTGCAGGGGTGTCCCAACTTAGCCCATCACAAGCTCTCACGGTCAACGAAGGAATAGACCTCCACCCGAGACATTCCGATCAGACTCGGTATCCCGGTACAACAAGACATTTCGACAGGGTAAAACTAAACCAGCAACACCGCCCGAATGTGCCGACAAATCCCGATAGGAGCTGCACATATCTCTTTCTCAGGGCACACTCAGATGAGACTAGCTACGAGTAAAACCAACCCTCAAGTTTCCCCGAGGTGGCCCCGCAGGCAGCTCAGTTCGGACCAACACTCAGAGGAGCACTGGCCCGGGGGGGGGGGTTAGAATAAAGATGACCCTTGAGTCTGCAGAACCCAAGGGAAGGTGGTAGGTTGTTAGTGCAAATGGTAAAACCAATGTTGGGCATTGCTGGAGGAGCTTTACTTAAGGCGAACTGTCAAGGGGTTCCCATTATAGCCCAACCGTGTAAGGAACGCAAAATCCGGGAACATAACACCGATATGACGGAAACTAGGGCGGCAAGAGTGGAACAAAACACCAGGCATAAGGCCGAGCCTTCCACCCTTTACCAAGTATATAGATGCATTAATTAAATAAGATATATTGTGATATCCCAACAAGTAAACATGTTCCAACAAGGAACAACATCTCCATGTTCCAACAAGGAACAAACTTCAATCTTCACCTGCAACTAACAATGCTATAAGAGGGGCTAAGCAAAGCGGTAACATAGCCAATCAACGTTTTGCTAGGACATGGTGGGTTAGAGGTTTGACATGGCAATTTGGGAGGCTGACAAGCAAATGGTAGGCATCGTAGCATTGGCATGGCAAAAGAGCGAGCAAACTAGCATAGCGAAGATAGTAGTGATTTCGAGGGTATGATCATCTTGCCTGAGATCCCGCAAGGAAGAAGAACGAATCCAAGAAGAAGACAAACGGTCGTAGACGAACAAATCCTCACAACTCCGGAATGAAACCGAAGCTAACGTGAGAAGCAACCCGGAAAGAAACAAACAACATAGTAAACACACAAGCATAAACAAGTCATGATTTACAAACAAGTATGATGCATGTCCGGTTTAATGAGGCATGGCATGGCAAAGTGCAACAAACAATACTACAAGTTAAGTGGAGCTCAATATGCAACGAGGTGCATGTTGACGAAACACCACATCAATTATTTAGTTATCTCTCGTTTAAGCTACCCAACAATATTAACTGTTGTTAAACATGGCAAGAGGTGAAGCATGATATAAACTATACCATCTAAACAATTTAAATGGGGCCGGATATAAGAACAACAAATCCGGTAAATCCCCATATGCATTTAGCAATTTAATGCAACAACAAGTTTAAACATTTTAAATGTTGTTATCATGATGCGGATGACATATACCAGTTTTATGCAATTTTATGAAAATGTTGACATGAGCATGTTATGAAGCATTTGGTCACCATGGCGGAACAAAAAGGGTGCCACGGCGGAGAAACAAAAATGGTGCCACGGCAACATTCCGGTCCCGATAGCTCATGGAGATACCGGTGCAAAAGGAAAAGTGACGAGAGCGTGACATGCGATAGAAGGTGGGGTGATCCCGGTTACCGGGTTCCCACGGTTCATCAGCATGGCGAACGAGGAGGAACGTGCATGAAGCAAACGGGCACGGTGCAAACATAGGGTGCATCTCATACAACACATGCATTCGGTCCACGGACGGCGTCTCGGGGTTATACCTTCGAAGCGTGCGTTTTCGGAGCTGTTCGAGTCGTCGAGGGAAGTAGTTGTTCACGGCGACGGTAGAGGTACTCGCGATCTTGGCAACGGTAGTCGTACATGTCCGGAGAGGAACTTGTCGCATCCACGGTATTCGGGCGTAGTGGAAGTAGTTGTTCAATTGTTGTCGTGGGAAGTAGTTGTACACGGCGTCGGTAGTGGTACACGGGTCTTCGGGCGACGGTAGATGGTACATGTTTTCGTAGATGAACTTGGCGATCCGAAGGGGTACTTGGCGTTCGGAGTCCGGGTCTTGCCGGTGGTGTACTTGGTGCTCGAGGTTCTGATCCGGGGGTGCATGCGTCCACGGTGACACTACATGGTGCGCAGAGGCGACAACTTGGGCGGTGCTGGGCATCGGGAACAGGAGCATGCTCGCTCGGGCATGGAGCTGGTCGCGGTCAACGCGCGAGGCGCGCGTGCAGGTGGATCGAGCAGGCAGCAACGCTGCTCGTCCTCCTGGGTCAAGGCCGAGGCGAAGCTGATGGCCTCGTAGGCCATGGCAGGCGGAGCACGGCGAGGGTGGTGGTGGACGCGGACCAGCTCGATCCGGCCAGATCCGAGGCCAGGGAGGCTGCGGGATCCTCTGGGCGCAGACGAAGACGGCGGCGGGCACGAGGAGAAGACAGGGGCCGCTGAACGAGCTTGAGGACGACGGCTGGCGAGGCAGAGGAGGGGCACGACCGCAGGCGACGGAGGGCCGCCGGAGTTGGCCGTCCCGATGGTGGCACAAAAGACCAGGCGGTTTGGTGACGACGAGGAGAAGCAGGGCCAACGGTGCATCGAGATGGTGTAGCAGCTGTTGCTGCTGCCGGTGGCGAGGAGGTCCTGGCACGGTTGCGGGAGGCGAGGCGCTACGGGGATGGCTGCGGGGTGGAGGAGGCGCGACGGGATGGTGGTCTGGTGGCGTTGGCGCTCCTGCGGGCGTACATGGCGGCGGCGGCCTCCTGCGGGATGGGTAGCTAGACTCCCACGACGAGGAGGAGGGAGGCGAGCGAGGAGGCAGAAGGGATCGGGCGGAAGGCGGCGACAGGGGGAGAGATGCGTCGAGCGAGGGGGGGAATCGGGAGTCTCTGGCGGCGCACGGGAGGGAGAAAGGGATCGAGAGAAAGGGGAGATGGGGTTCGCTCGGGCTAGGGTTAGAGGGGCACCGGCTGGGCCTTGGGCCGGCTTAGGTTGGCCGGGCCTAAGAGGCCGGCTGGGCTGCAAGGCTCTCTTCTCCCTCTCTAAAGAAAATAAAAACAAAACAGAGATAGGAAAGAAAGAAAGAGGGGTTAGGGGAAGAAGTAGGACATGGGGATAATTTTTCCGGACTCGCAAAAATGAGTTTGTTCCGAGAAAATAGAAAGGCCATGATTGAAAGATTAAATTCAAACTCATTTGATTTAAATTCAAATGATTTGAATAAGAAGTGAGGTTTGGGAAGGTCCAAAAATGTTTGGATTTTTGGTGGAGCTCCGGAAAATGATGAAATAAATATTGGCAAGGTTGGAGACCAAACTTGAAGCAGAAAAGGAACGAAATTATTTTGTAAGTGTGTTTTGGTGATTCCAAAATAGTGGAATATTTAATATAGCTCCCTAATATTGGAGGATATGTTATAAAGAGAAGTCACCATGTGAGTCCCTCGATTTAAATGGATCGAAAAATCCATACAATTTATTTAGTTGAGGTTTTAAAAATTAAATGGCATGATGGCATGATGCAATGCAAATGATGCAACAAACAAAACAAATCACACGACGAAACTCGGAGTAGCTGGAAGTCTTCTGGAGCGTCGGTCTCGGGGCGTTACAACACTCCACCACTACAAGAGGATCTTGTCCCGAGATCTAGGATGGCACCTGAGAGAAATGGAAGAGGAAGAGAAGAGGTAAAACTAAGTTGCTTCTTCGACCAATGAGTGAAACCAAAGAATCTTGAGAGGTTGAACAAATTGAAAGAAAGAATACAAAGGAGATGAACGAGATTGCAAACAATCCGTTAGAAAGAGGAACAAGGAACATTACGAGAACTTGAAGGTTGCAAAGACATGAATCAAGAGTTTAATGGACAAGATAGAATTCGAAACCACTCCGGTTAAAACAAGATGAGAGGGGAAGAATTCGGGAAGTACTCCGGTTGAACATGGAAGGAATAGAACATGAACTTGAGAAGATGGGATGTTACTTGATGAAATCAACAACACACTGCCTCCGGAACTATTGAAAGAATGGCACAATAGGTAAGAAGGATTTCAGACAGCTCTCCAGTTGAGGAAGGAGGGAAAACTTGATCAGATTAGAGAACTCGAATGAAAACAGGACACTCCGGTTAAATGGATAAGCAAGAAAAGAACACGATCCTCACGAATCGAGATGGTGAGTGAAAAGAGCAACGCCACAATGCCTCCGAAAGAAATAATAGAAGATATATCATTGGAATAACAGAATGGAGAAGAAAATGCCAACTTCTGCCACAAATGAGTTTGGAAAGCATCCTTGCAAAGAAGAATTGAACGGAGTTGTTGGAAAATCAACAACGAAAAGCACAAGCTTGTAGTGGGCTTATGGAAAACATCTCAAAATTATGAGGTGACAACCGGCCACTAACGGAAACAATTGCTTGCTTGAGATCAACGAAGAGATGAAAACTTCTTCCACCAAGATGATAAAGAGATAACTTGGATCATTGGCAAGCACCACAAATAGCAACATTCCCAATGGAAGGCTTTTAGGTGAAATATGACACAAGATAACTCCAACAACGAGGTTGATGGATTTAAAAATAACTCATTCTTAACAACATGTGAATCATGGAACATGAACTCAAATTATCAAGAATGACATAATACCACCTCCAAAATATGGTAGAAAGAATTGCACTCCGGATTACCATATAAAGAAAGCTTTGCTCCTTAGGAAAGAATCTCGATGAAAACTTTGAGAAGGGAATTAAATCCTTGATGAACCATCATGTAGAACCTCCATGAAGAACTCCGGTAAACAAAAGGAATGAAAAGAAAGAGAAATTGAAAACACAAGGTGAATCCTTGCAATGATTTAGATGGATCTCCGTGATAATTAGAGCTTGGAACTCCGGGAAAAAGAGAAGATGAAACAAATGAAACCGAGAATTTTAAGGGCCTCCGGAATAAAGAATTAATCACTTGGATGAACAAGAATAAGAATTATGTTATGCTTATCCTTCACCAATTAAATTGACGACAATCAATGGATTTGGCATACTACTTATTCTCGTAGAAAGGATTAAAAGAGATATATCAAAACTTGAGAAGGTCTTCAACGAACCACCGGTAGGATTGGAACAACAAATGAATTGATATGATGAACAAGGAAGAGAGATCTTGAAAGAACCACCGTAAGAATTGAAAATGATCGAAGTAGGGGTGCATCACCGGTAAGAATCAGCAAATGAACGAAGGTGCTTGAGACAAACTAGATACCTGAGAACAAAGAGATCAAGAACTGATTAGAGGATATTCAATAGATGCACCGGCAAGATAGGAGAATGATAACTGACGCCTGAGAATGAATAAACCTGAATTGATGGACTCCGGATGACAAACTGAGAAGACTCTTGAATATCTCCTGATGGGTGAAAAAGATTCTCACAATCGAAAACAATTATGAGAGGATGGCAACAAGCTAGCACCATGAATCTTGAAGAGAATAGAGCAAGATTAAAGAGAAACTCTTCTTCGGTCTTCAAATGATGAGAATGACAATGAGAAACACCACCAAGAATTATTGAGGCACACCGGAAGAATCAAAAAGCGAAGAGGTTAAGCCAACTATGAAAAGAATTTGAAAGATCTTGGAGAAAAGCATTTGACTAATGATAACTCATTCTTACGTCAAACTTGGAGAAGAATTTAGGATAGCTCTGGGAAAATAGAAGAGTCAGGTAAGATCCTGGGAAAAGACCTGTGGGTTAGGGCCCACTCAAAAGAACACCGTTGAAAAGATTTAAAAGAGATGTTGCACCGGTTGAATTAAATGACTTGAATGAGATACCAATCTCGAAAGAGCTTGAACGAATGCAGAGTGGAAACACGAATCTTCGAGATATCTTGAGCACTCCGGAACAATTTAATAGCGAGAGATGGATGATTAAGAGGTGCACCGGCATAAGAAAAGCATTGGAAAAAAAAGAAAAGGAGTATGCTTAATACCAAAGCTTGAATTAAATCCACCGGAGAAGAAAAGAACGAGGAATGACGAACTTGAAGCTCCATTAGAATCTTCATGAGAATCACCGGATAAGAACATTGACGGAAAAGAATGGAGAAACTTCCCATCAATAAAATGGATACTTGAAGAAGAAATCTTAGTCCTTGAAGAAAAACAAAAGGGAGGGAGGGTGGGAAAAACAAAGGCAACTTGGAGACGGATGAAACAAACACCGTTGAGAAGAAGTGATAAATGATCTTGCAAATGTTGACGTGAACGGATCCACTTGAGGAGAGACACACCGGTTAAAAAAAGGATTGACAAGACAGACTCGATGATCAAGAAGGATTAGTATTCACATAGGAATATGAGAACACCATTTGGAAAAGGTATGGAATCAACATTTGACTTCGAAGCAACTCGAATACCACAACTCAAAACAAAACAAAGGATTGGCTTGCAAAATAAGCCAGAACAAACATATGATAGAGATTTCGTCGAAGTTTTCGTGGTGGGGCCTACACGGGCTCGATCGTACAGCACCATCATGTACAAGGCAGTGCACATGACATACGAAGCGTCCCCGAGTCGGCATAGCCAAGGACTCTTTAAGACACAACGAGACCACTGTAAAACCAACCGTGAATAGGCGGACCACTAGACGTCGAACCCCAATTTCATATCATACATCCGTCGGAAAGATATCCTAAGAGCTACTTGAATTCCCACCTATGAAACTCCCGAAATTTTCAGGTTATGCAATCAGGTGTTGGGGATACAGGGGAAGCATAATATCTCACCCAAAACTAACAAATCCTACATCCAGCTGTATCCATCCTTCAACACATAACCAAGAAACCTTCGGAAATCATCTACCTCAACCTTCGAAAAGCATCCATTATACGAGTCATGGCAATACTCCCGTACTCACCTCAGTACTGGGTTATCGGGGTTATCTCACCAACAACTGCATAAAAGAGATTTTCGATGTCGGCGTACTAAACTCAGGTATTCCAGAACTGCAACGATAAAATTATGACGACAACACCTCAGAGCTCAACTCCCCGGGACACTTCCACTAAACCCCTGACAGGAGGCACCAAGACAATGTTCTCATCATAAAACCATCGGAACGATTCCAAGATACCCGCGTGATCCTAAATTTTTTTTAGTGAAATTTGAGAAGAGAAGAGTCAAAACTCTACGTCAGGATGCCTTACCAGAGCGATGAAGGGACTGGGGAGTAAAAAGAATTCCTAAACTCTCCGATATATATAATCCTAAATGACTCAAAATATTTTTCTAGACACAACTCGGCCGCTAAAAACGATCAAGCAGTGGGGCTCCTAAGGTCGGGGAAGGCTCTAATACCAACTTGTAATGCCCTCGATGCGGCTATATCTCCCACGTGTCGAAGCACGACTTAGAGGCATAACCGCATTGAAAGCAATGTCGCAAGTGAGGTAATCTTCACACAACCCATGTAATACATAAGGGAAAGAGATACATAGTTGGCTTACAATCGCCACTTCACACCATTACTTGAATAAAGCATTACATCATCCAGATACAATCAAGGTCCGACTACGGAACCAAAATAAAAGAAGAACCCCAAATGCGACAAAGGTCCCCGATCGACCCCAACTGGGCTCCACTACTGATCAACTAGAACGAAACAACACAAAGGGCAAGATCTTCATCGAGCTCCTCCTTGAGCTTGGTTGCGTCACCTGCACGGTAACATAGGCACCTGCAAACTGGTTTTGGAAGTATCTGTGAGCCACGGGGACTCAGCAATCTCGCACCCGCGAGATCAAGACTATTTAAGCTTATAGGAAGGATGGAGTAATGAGGTGGAGCTGCAGCAAGCGACTAGCATATATGGTGGCTACAATCGCAAAAGAGAGCGAGAAGAGAAGGCAAAGCACGGTCGATAAAAGTATGATCAAGAAGTGATCCTATAGCAACCTACGTCAAGCATAACTCCAACACCGTGTTCACTTCCCGGACTCCGCCGAGAAGAGACCATCACGGTTACACACGCGGTTGATGTATTTTAATTAAGGTCAACTTCGGGTTTTCTACAACCGGACGTTAACAAATTCCCATCTGCCCATAACCGCGGGCACGGCTTTCGAAAGATAATACCCTGCAGGGGTGTCCCAACTTAGCCCATGACAAGCTCTCACGGTCAACGAAGGAATAGACCTCCACCCGAGACATTCCGATCAGACTCGGTATCCCGGTACAACAAGACATTTCGACAGGGTAAAACTAAACCAGCAACACCGCCCGAATGTGCCGACAAATCCCGATAGGAGCTGCACATATCTCTTTCTCAGGGCACACTCAGATGAGACTAGCTACGAGTAAAACCAACCCTCAAGTTTCCCCGAGGTGGCCCCGCAGGCAGCTCAGTTCGGACCAACACTCAGAGGAGCACTGGCCCGGGGGGGGTTAGAATAAAGATGACCCTTGAGTCTGCAGAACCCAAGGGAAGGTGGTAGGTTGTTAGTGCAAATGGTAAAACCAATGTTGGGCATTGCTGGAGGAGCTTTACTTAAGGCGAACTGTCAAGGGGTTCCCATTATAGCCCAACCGTGTAAGGAACGCAAAATCCGGGAACATAACACCGATATGACGGAAACTAGGGCGGCAAGAGTGGAACAAAACACCAGGCATAAGGCCGAGCCTTCCACCCTTTACCAAGTATATAGATGCATTAATTAAATAAGATATATTGTGATATCCCAACAAGTAAACATGTTCCAACAAGGAACAACATCTCCATGTTCCAACAAGGAACAAACTTCAATCTTCACCTGCAACTAACAACGCTATAAGAGGGGCTGAGCAAAGCGGTAACATAGCCAATCAACGGTTTGCTAGGACATGGTGGGTTAGAGGTTTGACATGGCAATTTGGGAGGCTGACAAGCAAATGGTAGGCATCGTAGCATTGGCATAGCAAAAGAGCGAGCAAACTAGCATAGCGAAGATAGTAGTGATTTCGAGGGTATGATCATCTTGCCTGAGATCCCGCAAGGAAGAACGAATCCAAGAAGAAGACAAACGGTCTTAGACGAACAAATCCTCACAACTCCGGAACGAAACCGAAGCTAACGTGAGAAGCAACCCGGAAAGAAACAAACAACATAGTAAACACACAAGCATAAACAAGTCATGATGCACAAACAAGTATGATGCATGTCCGGTTTAATGAGGCATGGCATGGCAAAGTGCAACAAACAATACTACAAGTTAAGTGGAGCTCAATATGCAACGAGGTGCATGTTGACGAAACACCACATCAATTATTTAGTTATCTCTCGTTTAAGCTACCCAACAATATTAACTGTTGTTAAACATGGCAAGAGGTGAAGCATGATATAAACTATACCATCTAAACAATTTAAATGGGGCCGAATATAAGAACAACAAATCCGGTAAATCCCCATATGCATTTAGCAATTTAATGCAACAACAAGTTTAAACATTTTAAATGTTGTTATCATGATGCGGATGACATATACCAGTTTTATGCAATTTTATGAAAATGTTGACATGAGCATGTTATGAAGCATTTGGTCACCATGGAGGAACAAAAAGGGTGCCACGGCGGCGAAACAAAAATGGTGCCACGGCAACATTCCGGTCCCGATAGCTCATGGAGATACCGGTGCAAAAGGAAAAGTGACGAGAGCGTGACATGCGATAGAAGGTGGGGTGATCCCGGTTACCGGGTTCCCACGGTTCATCGGCATGGCGAACGAGGAGGAACGTGCATGAAGCAAACGGGCACGGTGCAAACATAGGGTGCATCTCATACAACACATGCATTCGGTCCACGGACGGCGTCTCGGGGTTATACCTTCGAAGCGTGTGTTTTCGGAGCGGTTCGAGTCGTCGAGGGAAGTAGTTGTTCACGGCGACGGTAGAGGTACTCGCGATCTTGGCAACGGTAGTCGTACATGTCCGGAGAGGAACTTGTCGCATCCACGGTATTCGGGCGTAGTGGAAGTAGTTGTTCAATTGTTGTCGTGGGAAGTAGTTGTACACGGCGTCGGTAGTGGTACACGGGTCTTCGGGCGACGGTAGATGGTACATGTTTTCGTAGATGAACTTGGCGATCCGAAGGGGTACTTGGCGTTCGGAGTCCGGGTCTTGCCGGTGGTGTACTTGGTGCTCGAGGTTCTGATCCGGGGGTGCATGCGTCCACGGTGACACTACATGGTGCGCAGAGGCGACAACTTGGGCGGTGCTGGGCATCGGGAACAGGAGCATGCTCGCTCGGGCATGGAGCTGGTCGCGGTCAACGCGCGAGGCGCGCATGCAGGTGGATCGAGCAGGCAGCAATGCTGCTCGTCCTCCTGGGTCAAGGCCGAGGCGAAGCTGATGGCCTCGCAGGCCATGGCAGGAGGAGCACGGCGAGGGTGGTGGTGGACGCGGACCGGCTCGATCCGGCCAGATCCGAGGCCAGGGAGGCTGCGGGCTCCTCTGGGCGCAGACGAAGACGGCGGCGGGCACGAGGAGAAGTCAGGAGCCGCTGAATGAGCTTGAGGATGACGGCTGGCGAGGCAGAGGAGGGGCACGACCGCAGGCGACGGAGGGCCGCCGGAGTTGGCCGTCCCGATGGTGGCACAAAAGACCAGGCGGTTTGGTGACGACGAGGAGAAGCAGGGCCAACGGTGCATTGAGATGGTGTAGCAGCTGTTGCTGCTGCCGTGGCGAGGAGGTCCTGGCACGGTTGCGGGAGGCGAGGCGCTACGGGGATGGCTGCGGGGTGGAGAAGGCGCGACGGGATGGTGGTCTGGTGGCGTTGGCGCTCCTGCGGGCGTACATGGCGGCGGCGGCCTCCTGCGGGATGGGTAGCTAGACTCCCACGACGAGGAGGAGGGAGGCGAGCGAGGAGGCAGAAGGGATCGGGCGGAAGGCGGCGACAGGGGGAGAGATGCGTCGAGCGAGGGGGGAATCGGGAGTCTCTGGCGGCGCACGGGAGGGAGGAAGGGATCGAGAGAAAGGGGAGATGGGGTTCGCTCGGGCTAGGGTTAGAGGGGCACCGGCTGGGCCTTGGGCCGGCTTAGGTTGGCCGGGCCTAAGAGGCCGGCTGGGCTGCAAGGCTCTCTTCTCCCTCTCTAAAGAAAATAAAAACAAAACAGAGATAGGAAAGAAAAGAAAGAGGGGTTAGGGGAAGAAGTAGGACATGGGGATAATTTTTCCGGACTCGCAAAAATGAGTTTGTTCCGAGAAAAATAGAAAGGCCATGATTGAAAGATTAAATTCAAACTCATTTGATTTAAATTCAAATGATTTGAATAAGAAGTGAGGTTTGGGAAGGTCCAAAAATGTTTGGATTTTTGGTGGAGCTCCGGAAAATGATGAAATAAATATTGGCAAGGTTGGAGACCAAACTTGAAGCAGAAAAGGAACGAAATTATTTTGTAAGTGTGTTTTGGTGATTCCAAAATAGTGGAATATTTAATATAGCTCCCTAATATTGGAGGATATGTTATAAAGAGAAGTCACCATGTGAGTCCCTCGATTTAAATGGATCGAAAAATCCATACAATTTATTTAGTTGAGGTTTTAAAAATTAAATGGCATGATGGCATGATGCAATGCAAATGATGCAACAAACAAAACAAATCACACGACGAAACTCGGAGTAGCTGGAAGTCTTCTGGAGCGTCGGTCTCGGGGCGTTACAGGGGCACACCTCGGAGACGTGTGCCGAGAGTTTGCAACCGCCACAACACTTCCAGACTTGTGAGAGGCCCACTACGCAAGATTTGGCGGCATGCTAGCCCCCGGAGGCCGCCGGCCACAGTCGTAGACATGCAAAGAGCAATTCGCTTAGAGGGAAGTGTTCAGATACTTCTCCATCACCATTTTTTTTGAAAAATTACCATCAGTCCTATAGCACATGTGCCCACGTTGTGTAAAAAACTTATGATTTTATCGCGCTCCGAGTATTTAATAATATCCACGCCGCATCGTTACCACAGAACGTCTACTACCGTGTCATCGCCGTCCATGAGGGGGGCCACACCCCGGAGACGCGTGCCGCCTCTTCAGACATGCCACCACACCGTACGGCATGTATGAGGTCCCGGTGCGACGCTCCGGTGGCATTGCTACCCCCCAAGGCCCTCGTCCCGCCTAACCCTGTAGCGTTTGACCACGGGATCTAGCCCTTTGACTTTGCTTGGACGAGCTTTGACCAGTGGACCACTCCAACCGGTTGTGTTAGGTCAGCCCATAGGAACACTTTGGAGCAACATCCGGGCCAGCACAGCAAGATCCCCTCCAGGTAGACCCGACGCGTCCGTTTCCCCCCTCCAGGTGCCAGCAGCGGTGCCGTCCGTGAGGGGGGCCACACCCCGGAGACGCGTGCCGGGCGTTTGCAACCGCCACAACACCTCCAGACCCGTGAGAGGTCACCTACGCAAGATTTGGCGGCATGCTAGCCCCCGGATGTCGCCGGCCACAGTCGTAGACAGGCGAAGAGTAATCCACGTAGAGGGAAGTGTTCAGATACTTCTCCATCACCAATTTTTTTGAAACATTACCATCAGTCCTATAGCACATGTGCCCACGTAGTGTAAAAAACTCATGATTTTATCGCGCTCCGACTATTTAATAATATTCACGCCACATCGTTACCGCAGAACGTCTACTACCGTGTCATCGCCGTTTGTGAGGGGGGGCACATCCCAGAGACATGCCACCATACGACATGTATGAGGTCCCGGTTCGATGCTCCAATGGCATTGCTACCCCCCAGGGATCCCGTCCCGCCTAACCCTGTAGCGTTTGACCACCGGATCTAGCCCTTTGACTTTGCACGGACGGGCTTTGACAAGTGGAATTCTCCACCCGGTTGTGTTAGGTCAGCTCATAGGAACACTTTGGAGCAACATCTGGGCCAAAGCCAGAGTAAGATCCACTCCATGTAGACCCGATGCGTCCGTTTCCCCCCTCCAGGTGCCGGCAGCGGCGCCGTCCGTGAGGGTGGGGGCACACCCCGGAGACGCGTGCCGCCTCTTCGGACATGCCACCACACCGTACAACATGTATGAGGTCCCAGTGCGATGCTCCGGTGGCATTGCTACCCCCCAGGCCACCGTCCCGCCAAACCCTGTAGCGTTTGACCACGGGATCTAGCCCTTTGACTTTGCACGGACCGGTTTGACTAGTGGAACTCTCTACCCGGTTGTGTTAGGTCAGCCCATAGGAACACTTTGGAGCAACATCCGGGCCAAAGCCACAGTAAGATCCCCTCCATGTAGACCCGACGAGTCCGTTTCCCCCCTCCAGGTGCCGGCGGCAGCGCCGTCCGTGAGGGGGGCACACCCCGGAGACGCGTGCCGCCTCTACGGACATGCCACCACACTTTACGGCATGTATAAAGTCCCGGTTCGATGCTCCGGTGGCATTGCTACCCCCCCCCCCCCCGCCCCCACCAGGACCCCCGTCCCGCCTAACCTTGTAGCATTTGACCACGGGATCTAGCCCTTTGACTTTGCACGGACGGGCTTTGACCAGTGGAACTCTCCACCCATTTGTGTTAGGTCAGCCCACAGGAACACTTTGGAGCAACATCCGGGCCAAAGCCACAGTAAGATCCCCTCCGTTTAGACCCGACGCATCCGTTTCCCCCCTCCAGGTGCCGGCGGCAGCGCCGTCCGTGAGGGGGGCACACCCCGGAGACGCGTGCCGCCTCTTCGGACATGCCACCACACCGTACGGCATGTATGAGGTCCCGCTGCGATGCTCCGGTGGCATTGCTACCCCCCAGGGCCCCCGTCCCGCCTAACCCTGTAGCGTTTGACCACGAGATCTAGCCCTTTGAATTTGCATGGACGGGTGTCGGTGTCAAAACCGGCGGATCTCGGGTAGGGGGTCCCGAACTGTGCGTCTAGGCGGATGGTAACAGGAGACAGGGGACACTATGTTTTTACCCAGGTTCGGGCCCTCTCGGTGGAGGTAAAACCCTACTCCTGCTTGATTAATATTGATGATATGGGTAGTACAAGAGTAGATCTACCACGAGATCAAGGAGGCTAAACCCTAGAAGCTAGCCTATGGTATGATTGTTGTTCGTCCTACGGACTAAAACCCTCCGGTTTATATAGACACTGGAGAGGGCTAGGGTTACACAGAGTCGGTTACAATGGTAGGAGATCTACATATCCGTATCGCCAAGCTTGCCTTCCACGCCAAGGAAAGTCCAATCCGGACACGGGACGAAGTCTTCAATCTTGTATCTTCATAGTCTTGGAGTCCGGCCGACGGTGGTAGTTCGGCTATCCGGACACCCCCTAGTCCAGGACTCCCTCAGTATCCCCCGAACCAGGCTTCAATGACGACGAGTTCGGCGCGCATATTGTCTTTGGCATTGCAAGGCGGGTTCTTCTCCAACTTCCATGTACTCACCGAATGGTGTCCTGCTTCTTATAAATGCTGCGCTCCTTGGCTTCCACGCCCAATAATGGCTATCTTCCACGTGTCGAACGAATGCGAAAAGCCAGGGTATTTTTACATTCTACCCCCTACATGCGCGAATGAGCTACCTATAAAGAGAGGCGAGGATCTAGATATGAATCACACCATCCTCCTTCCGCGAGTATTCATTGGAGTGCCTCTGACCAAAAAATCCATTCCATCATGGACAGTCGACGCGGCTCCTCCTCTCGTGCTCCCAGCCCTCAGCCAGGAGATTGGGGGAGATGCTCGGTCCCGCATAGTGAGCTGGTGACGCTCCAAGCCGATGGATTTCTTCCCCCGGCTTTTATGGTTCCGGTTCGAGCCGGACTTGCCACCTACAAGTGCGGAAAGAAGGCGGAGAGTGTCCCCAATCCCTCCAAAGGAGAGCGGGTATGCTTCGTCCCTTATCTAATAAGAGGACTCGGATTTCCCATACATCCGTTTCTCCGAGGGCTCCTAGAGTTCTATGGGCTCCAGCTCCACCATCTTACGCCTGCCTCCATCCTGCACATCGCGGGCTTCGTGGCCCTTTGCGAGCTGTTCTTGGGTGTCGAGGCCCATTTTGCGCTGTGGAAGAGATTATTCTGCCTCGTACCCCGTTCTCATGAGGGGTCGATATATCAAGTGGGCGGAGCCTAACTATGGCGCATCGCCGGGACCGGATATCTATCCGAAACCCCAAAGAGGGCGTCCGAAGACTGGCCTTCAGAATGGTTTTTTATGGAGGACGCCCCGCTACTGGACCCAGTTCGGATCGACCTCCCGGAGTTCAGCAACGTTCCTCTGAAGAAACGCCTGAGTTGGCGCCCGCGGAGCCCTCAACGGGAGAATGACAGGGACGTCCAATATCTTATGGGCCGAATAAGGTTATTGGCTCATTCCGGATTGACCATGATTGGGGTCATGGCCACATGCATTATGCGAGGGGTGCAGCCACTCCAGTATAGGGGCCACCCCATGTGGGATTTCAAGGGGAAGGATGATGCCACCCGTCATGGCCGCAAGGGGCCGGGATCGGTCGCTGATCTGGTGAAGATCCTTTCCGGCCTGTACAAAGGGGAGAAGAAGGACTTCCTCCGTGCTAGTCCATCGAATGGATTTTCCATGAACAACCCTCGAAGCTGGGTAAGCGGACATTTGTCTATCCGATCCATATTCCCAAAATTAAGTGTCTCACTTTGTGATTTCGACGCGGGAACTGCGCCAGCCCGTAGAGGACATACACAGCCCGGCTCCACAACCCGAGGATCCGGGACGGTCCCTCGATGCAGCCTCCGAAGAGGATCCGGACATAAAGGTGGAGCTGATCGATGGGGTGTTCTACCAACTTAGCATCGACAATGCTTTGGTCGCCATTACGACCCACTACCCCGGAATATCTCCGGTTTCCCAGGTAACTGTGACCGGAGTCCTGATGCCATTACTCATCCATGCTTATTTCTGACCACCGTATACAAATGGTGTTTCGCAGGAGGTGCCTTCGAGGCGGGAAGCCGAACCCGCGGCTGCTGGCCAACAAGGGGCAGCTCGGCCCAGCAGGCGGAAGAGAAGTGCGGTGCGGATCGAGACATCGCCGCAACGGTATGGCTCGCCACCATGTTTCCGAGAAAGATTCCTGGAAGGCATATTAACGCTCGTGGTTTTTTCAGGTGAAAGAGCGCTCGCCGGACTGTGTCCGGAGAGATTGCCAATCAAACCTCCGCCGGCCAGGCTCCAACGCCAGGTCCGGAGGGGGAGGCGAACGCAAGGCGCGCGCCGGGTGCTCCTCCAACGGAGGATGCCGACAGGTTGTCCGCCACCAGATCTGAGGTGGAGAGCGCCATGAATCACAGGCGCCGCCGGACAGTTCTTTGTGATGCGTGCTTCTCCCTGGAGGCGTTAAATGCCTTCAATTCGGGAGATGCGCACCTCCATGCTGCTCAAGATGGTCTAGCCAGAGCCACGGAGCAGTATGTAAAAGACATACGGGTGAGGAATTTTGACAGTTATATATGCCAGTAGCCCCCGAGACTTAAAATAGTTAGAATAACTGATTTAAGGATCATTTGTTATGCAGGATCTTACGGAGAAGAATACCCACCTGTCCCAGGAGCTTCAAGAGTGCAAGGCTCAACTTGAGGCTGCACTAGCCGCCGCAGGGGGAGCCACAGAGACCCCCTCTGGTAATATATACTTCGAAAGATAAGTAGTTTGTGAAGTGCGGCGTGTGTATAAGTCTGACAATAATATTGCAGATGGTGCCGGACTAGATCCGGACAGGCAGCAGCTACTACGCCAGCTAAAGGCCGGCGAGAAGGTGCTGACAAGGGTGCGGCAGGAGAAAAATAACCTCCAAGATGCCAACACTCAGCTGGGCGAGGAACTAAAAGATGTTCGGGTCCAGCTGTCTTACTCCGTGAAGGAGAATCTGCGGCTTCGTCGCGGCATTTATACTAAGTGCTTGAACGAACTTTTGAAAAGAAGAGTTCGGCGAGGATGTCGATTAACAGGAATATGTCTGTAGGTATGCTCACAGGCCGTCCTGCAGAGGAAATGCCCGGTTCAACGGGTGACCTACTTCCCGAGCTGCTACAACTGCACGAACGAGTTCGGCAGGTGATGAGTGGCGTCGCCCAGGCCTTATGGCCGTCCATCTCCCTACCCGAGGGTCTTGGAGGGCTTGCGGAGAATCTACAGGGAGCACGGCGGCGCTTCCGTCTATGGAAGATATCGGCCTGCCGTCAGGGCGCCAGGGAGGCCTGGGCCATGGTGAAGACGAGGTACAGGAAGGCTGACCCAAACCACATGGCCGAGGTCGGACCAGTGGGGCCCGATGGGAAGGAGATCCCTGTGAGCTTAATGTACGGCCAAGTAGAGTTGGCCGCAAAGTATTCCCAGCGGGACTGTAAACTAGACAGCCTGTTAGATGGTATTGAAGAGGAATACAATCAGTCAATTTGACTATGTAATTTAAAATGACATGTAAAATGCCTTCTAGCCGGATTGTAGATCGTTTGTCATTGCGGACCTTTTCGCTTCAACCTCGGGACCCGACAGTCCGGAGTGTGTCCGAATACCCTCGCGGTTATAAAAAAACCGGGGCATGCGTGGAGACCAGGCGTAGGGGTCATTAGTACTTTATCAAACAAGTGCCCAACTAGTTATGTTATATTACATGGTTAGTAAGAAACATCTTCCAGGGAGAATAGTTCCGTTAGGGGTTCCTTTCCCTGGGAGGCATGCGCTAAAGTGCATGTTCGAACTGCAAAAAAAGAAGGAAAGCATCTGGGGGCAGATAAATAAATAGGTAAGAAATTGTCTTTTAGTTCACCGACCGAATATTCCCTTAAGAACGCTAGATTTCGGCTTCACCCAGTCTGAGGTACACATCCGGCTGACCCGGCAGTAACAATCGCAGAGGTGCTCCCTTTACCTCCTAACCGAACAATCGAGAACGTAGGGGTAAGCACAGGAGCCAGGCAACCCAGCTTGGCCAAAACTTAAGTCATATCGATGCATATAATGGTGAATAAAAGGTATATGCGGAAGTGTGACACATGTGTTGGGCATAAAGCCCGTATAAATAAGCTTCTGTTAAAGAAGCCCCCAGGTATAATGAGTGCGAGTAGCACGTCAAGTGTGTGCGAACGATGCACAGATGAGCCTTGAAAGGCTTTAAGAAAAAAGGAGGGAGAGAGAGAGAAATAAAAGACAGCTAAAGTATAAAATGTAGACGGAGGAAGGAGATGAACTCAGAGTCCGGTGCTAGGCGTAGAATCTTCGGAGACGGGCTGCGTTCCATGGGTTCGGCTCGAGTTGGTTGTCCGATGTGTTTCGCAGATGGTATGCTCCGCCGGTCAGGACTTGGTCGATGATGAAGGGACCTTCCCATTTGGGCTTGAGTTTGTCCTTTTTCTTGTCCGACAGGCATAGAACTAGTTCGCCAACATTGTAAGTTTTGGCCCGTACTTCTCTGCTTTGATATCTTCGAGCCTGCAGTTGATAGAATGCGGAACGAGCTTTTTCCACGTCGCGCTCCTCCTCTAAGGCGTCCAAACTGTCCTGTCGATCCAACTCGGCTTCTCTTTCTTCGTACATACGCACGCGAGGTGAGTCATGAATTATGTCGCAGGGCAAAACTGCCTCTGCGCCGTACACCATAAAAAATGGTGTGAATCCGGTAGTGCGATTCGGCGTGGTCCGCAGCCCCCAGAGCACGGAGTCAAGCTCCTCTACTCAGTGCGTGTTAGATTCCTTAAGGGACCGCACTAGTCTGTGTTTGATGCCGCTCATAATTAGACCATTTGCTCGCTCGACTTGACCGTTAGTTTGAGGGTGATAGACTGAAGCGTAGTCAAGCTTGATGCCCATGTTTTTGCACCAGAGTTTAACCTCGTCGGCCGTGAAGTTTGTACCGTTATCAGTGATGATGCTATGGGGGACACCGTAACAGTGTACTACCCCTGATATGAAGTCTATCACGGGTCCGGATTCGGCCGTCTTAACTGGCTTGGCCTCTATCCATTTGGTGAATTTATCCACCATGACCAATAGGTATTTTTGCTTGTGGGTTCCTCCTTTAAGGGGTCCAACCATGTCAAGCCCCCAGACCGCGAACGTCCAGGTGATGGGTATAGTTTTCAGGGCGGTGGGTGGCATGTGGCTTTGATTAGCAAAGAGCTGGCAACCGACGCATCGTTGGACTAAATCCTGAGCGTCCGTCCGGGCCGTTGGCCAATAAAATCCTGTACGGAAGGCCTTGCTTACAAGGGCCCGGGCTGCGGCGTGGTTCCCACCGAGTCCGGCATGAATTTCATCCAGAAGATTTCGCCCTTCCTCTTCAGAGATACACCTGTGAAGGACTCCGGTTGTGCTTTTCTTATAGAGCTCTCCCTCATGGACCCTATTGGCTTTAGATCGCCGTACTATGCAGCGGGCCTCGTTTTGGTCCTCGGGAAGTTCCTGCCTAGTTAAGTAAGCTAAGAATGTCTCGGTCCACGGGGCAATGACTGCCATTATTTTGTGGGCTGAAGGTGTTGTTTCATTGGCAGAACCGCCGATTGTGTCAGAATGTGCGGTGTCGGGCAGTGCGGTTGGGTCCGGATTGTTGTTTCCGGACTCCCCTTCCCATAGTATGGATGGCTTGAAAAGCTGTTCCAGGAAGATGTTGGGAGGGACGGCATCGCGCTTTGCGTCGATGCGTGCCAATACATCCGCCGCTTGATTATTATCCCGGGCAATATGGTGAAATTCGAGCCCTTCAAACCGAGATGACATTTTCAGAATGGCGTTACGGTAAGCTGCCATTTTCGGATCCTTGGCGTCGAAGTCTCCATTTATTTGGGATATCGCGAGGTTCGAATCCCCTCGCACCTCTAGGCGTTTAATGCCCATGGAGACCGCCATCCGGAGGCCATGTAGAAGGGCCTCGTATTCGGCTGCATTGTTGGAGTCCGTGTACATTATCTGGAGTATGTATTGGATTGTGTCTCCGGTTGGGGACGTCAGGACGACGCCAACCCCCAGGTCGGCCAGCATTTTGGAGCCGTCGAAGTGCACGATCCAATTAGGATATGCGCCGTACTCTTTAGGGAGTTCGGCTTCAGTCCATTCGGTGATGAAGTCGGCCAAAACTTGCGACTTGAGAGCTCGCTGTGGTTTATAGGTTATGTCGAATGGTAGGAGCTCGATGGCCCATTTTGCAATCCTGCCGGTCGCGTCGCAGTTGTTTATAATGTCATTGAGAGGTACTTCGGATGCTACTGATATCGAACACTCTTGAAAGTAGTGTCGGAGCTTCCGGGATGCCATGAACACTGCATACGCTATGTTCTGATAATGTGGATACCGGGACTTGCATGGTGTTAGGACAGTGGATACGTAGTACACTGGTTTTTGAAGAGGGAACTTGTGTCCGTCCTTTTCTCATTCGACGAAGAGCACCGCGCTTACCACTTGATGTGTTGCCGCGATATATAATAGCATTGGTTCGCCCAAGTTGGGCGCGGCCAGGACCGGATTTGTTGCCAATATGGCCTTTATTTCTTTGAGTCCGGCCGTGGCGTCATCCGTCCACTCGAAGTGTTCGATGCACCGGAGGAGGCGATACAGGGGCAATGCCTTTTCTCCTAAGCGGGAGATGAAGCGGCTTAGAGCCGCCACGCATCCAGTCAATTTTTGTATTTGCTTGAGGTCTTTTGGGATATCCAATTGTGACAGAGCTCAGATCTTGGCTAGGTTTGCTTCAATTCCTCTACCGGATACAATGAAGCCCAAGAGCTTTCCGGCTGGTACGCCAAAAATGCATTTTTCCGGATTGTGCTTAATGTCATATGCTCGAAGGTTGTCGAATGTGAGCCTCAAGTCGTCTACTAGAGTTTCGGCGTGTTTGGATTTGATGACCACGTCGTCTACGTATGCCTCCACTATTTTGCCGATCTGGTTTGCTAGACATGTCTGAATCATGCGCTGATATGTTGCGCCGGTGTTTTTGAGCCCGAAGGGCATTGTGTTGAAGCAGAATGGCCCGTATAGAGTGATGAATGCCGTTGCGGCTTGGTCTGGCTCCGCCATCTTGATTTGATGGTAGCCGGAGTATGCGTCGAGGAAGCACAATGAATCGTGCCCTGCGGTAGCGTCGATGATTTGGTCGATGCGGGGAAGGGGGAAGGGATCCTTTGGGCAAGCCTTGTTAAGGTCCTTAAAATCGACACACAGGCGCCAGGATTTGTCCTTCTTTGGTACCATTACCAAGTTTGCTAGCCAGTCCGGATGTTTTATATCTCTGATGAATCCGGCTTCTAATAGTTTGGCTAGCTCCTCTCCCATTGCCTGTCTTTTGGGTTTGGAAAATCGCCGAAGAACCTGTTTGACTGGCTTGAATCCTTTTAGGATATTTAGGCTGTGCTCTGCCAGCCGGCGTGGGATTCCTGGCATGTCTGAAGGGTGCCAGGCAAAAATGTCCCAATTTTCCCGTAGGAATTCTCGTAGTGCGGCATCTACATCAGGGTTTTTATTGTGCCCCAGTGGAGGCCATCTTTGTAGGGTCCGTTGGTTGGACTTGGAATTTGACTATTTCGTCTGCTGGCTTAAAAGAGGTGGACTTGGATCTTTTGTCAAGTATCACGTCGTCCTTGTTCACCATGGAGCGCAGCGCTGTGAGTTCCTCGACCGCTAGGGCTTCGGATAGCGCCTCTAGGGCTAGTGCGGCTGTCTTATTTTCGGCGCGGAGTGCTACATCCGAATCACTGGCAAGGGTGATGATTCCGTTGGGCCCGGGCATTTTGAGCTTCATGTACCCGTAATGGGGTATAGCTTGAAAAATTGTGAATGCCTCTCGTCCTAATAAAGCATGATATCCGCTGCTGAACGTGGCCACATGGAACGTGATCTCCTCGGACCTGTAGTTGTCCGGCGAGCCGAATACCACACCCAGTGTGATTTTTCCTGTGCAACATGCTTCCTGACTAGGGATTATTCCTCTGAAGATTGTGTTGCTTCGCTCAATGCGGCTCCAGTCTACTTCCATTTTTCGAAGTGTTTCCTCGTAGATGAGGTTTAATCCGCTGCCGCCATCCATGAGTACCTTAGTAAGGTGAAAGCCGTCCACTATTGGACTGATGACCAATGCAGCTGGTGCTCGGGCTGTTCGGAATTTAGGTTCGTCACTGGCGTTAAAGGTAATAGCCGTGTCACTCCATGGATTTATTGTTGCTACTTGGTAGACTTCGGCGAGGTTGCAGAGTGTTCGTTTCCGCATTTTTTTTGATGCGAAAGTCTCAAAGACTGTTAGTACCGTACTGGTACTGCTGGGCTGGTTCTCTGGGGCTAGAAGCTCTTCGCCACTTTTGGCCACCTGCCGTAGTATCCAACATGCTCGAAGGCTATGTGTTGGAGTGGCGCCCTCTCTACTATGGATTTTGCAGGGTCCGCTGAGCCATCCCTCCAGTACGGTTCCATGCCCTTTAGGGGTTTTTTGCTTTTTGGTTTTTAACCCAGGTGCCTGAATATGATGCACCCTTTTATTCCAGACTAGGGTTGTGTTCGGAGCCGGATTGTCCCAAAATTTGGTTTTGATTTTCCAGGCACTCTCCACCGCACAGTACTTTCGTACTATGGACGCCAAGTCGGCAAATCGTGTAATTTCGCGACGACTTATGGTGTTCATGATTCCCTTGTCCGTGCAATTATTGCAAAAAATTGAGATTGAGATTGCGAGGAATCAGGCCCAGTAATGGTGTACTGTTTCAGCGGGCTCTTGCCGGATTCGGGATAGATCGCTCGTGTTTGGGTGGGCGGGTGGTATTAAATTCGGAACCCCATCCAATCTAGGACTCAAGGGCTGGAAAGTTTCCGAACTTGGAAGCTTGGGTTGCTGGCTGTCATCCAACGAATCCGGCCCGCTGCCTGACTTTAGGTTCAGGGCTTGATCGGCGTCCGTCCCTCCGCGGGAATCCGGCATGGAGGGGTCGGGAATTCGGACATAGCTTGTCCTTAATGTAGAAGAAGAGTCGCCGTGCTGTTCCTCCACCACAGCAACGTGGTGGGTAGCCTGGGGAGAGTTGATCTCTCTCAGATCGGTTTTAGGCCCGATCTGATCGTAGTCTGTAGCGACTCCCAGGGCGGCGATGCAATCCAAGAGCTCGTTTACGGAGGAGAGCTCCATCGGATCTAGCTGCTCGGCGAGTTCCGAGTTGACATGAAGATCGCTTTTGATGACCCGAGAGGTCATCGTCGACGCGGCAGCCGAACAGGCGGTCATAAGAAAACCGCCTAGCCGGATAATTTGGCTGATGGCCAAAGCTCCTTTGGCAATGGTGCCGTCTTTAAAGACGGGACGAGGCATCCTTCCTGATGGTGACGGCACGGAGGAACTCTCAATGAAAGCACCAAAGTCAGTGTCAAAACCGGCGGATCTCGGGTAGGGGGTCCCGAACTGTGCGTCTAGGCAGATGGTAACAGGAGACAGGGGACACGATGTTTTTACCCAGGTTTGGGCCCTCTCGGTGGAGGTAAAACCCTACTCCTGCTTGATTAATATTGATGATATGGGTAGTACAAGAGTAGATCTACCACGAGATCAAGGAGGCTAAACCCTAGAAGCTAGCCTATGGTATGATTGTTGTTCGTCCTACGGACTAAAACCCTCCGGTTTATATAGACACCGGAGAGGGCTAGGGTTACACAGAGTCGGTTACAATGGTAGGAGATCTACATATCCGTATCGCCAAGCTTGCCTTCCACGCCAAGGAAAGTCCCATCCGGACACGGGACAACGTCTTCAATCTTGTATCTTCATAGTCTTGGAGTCCAGCCGACGGTGATAGTTCGGCTATCCGGACACCCCTAGTCCAGGACTCCCTCAACGGGCTTTGACGAGTGGAACTCTCCACCTGTTTGTGTTAGGTCAGCCCATAGGAACACTTTGGAGCAACATCCGGGCCAAAGCCACAGTAAGATCCCCTCCATGTAGACCCGACACGTCCGTTTCCCCCCTCCAGGTGTCGGTGGCGGCACCGTCCGTGAGGGGGGCACACCCCGGAGACGCGTGCCACCTCTTCGGACATGCCACCACACCGTACGGCATGTATGAGGTCCCAGTGCGACCCTCCGATGGCATTCCTACCCCCCCCCTCAGGGCCCCCGTCCAGCCTAACCCTCTAGCATTTGACCACGGGATCTAGCCCTTTGACTTTGCATGGACGGGCTTTGACCAGTGGAACTATCCACCCGGTTGTGTTAGGTCAGCCCATAGGAACACTTTGGAGCAACATCCGAGCCAAAGCCGCAGTAAGGTCCCCTCCGTGTAGACCCGACGCGTCCGTTCCCCCCTCCAGGTGCCGGCGGCGGCGCCGTCCGTGAGTGGGGGCACACCCCGGAGACGCATGCCGCCTCTTTGGACATGCCACCATATTGTACGACATGTATGAGGCCCCGGTGAGATGCTCCGGTGGCATTGCTACCTCCCAGGGCACGCGGCTCCAGGGTGTGCCCCCCTCATGGGCGTCGCTGCCGCCGTGTCACTGGCCCGCACCAGGTCCCATACACACGGTAAACTAAAAATCTAAAAAATGTAATAATTCAATTTATTAAAAATGTAATAATTGCTTGTCCCTGGGCGAGGTGCGACTATTTCTTCAAAAAAAATGTGGTTGCCATTTATGCCGACGGCCAGGCCTCCTATCTATGCCGACGGTCTGGCCGTCGGCATTGGGCCACCTTATCCACTCCTCCTGCTCCACTGACTTGTGGACCCAGCCTATGCCGACGGCCGGGCCGTCAGCATAGGGGTGACCTTATCCACTCGCTATTCATCCTCCTCCACCCATTCCCTCTCTGTCTCACGCCGAACCCAACCTCTCTCTCGACCCCGATAGTCGCCGCCACCCAACGCCGCCGCCCCGCCCCAGCCGCCGCCCCGTCCCGACCTCGTCCCCGCCCCGGCCGACGCCCCGCCCCGCCCAGACCTCGTCCCCGCCCCGGACCGACCTCGTCCACGCCCCGGCTGACGCCCCTCCCC